>NW_021635812.1:0-55371 GCF_004799145.2 Neltuma alba | reverse complement strand
AGTAAGGAACCGATCATCCCTCTATATCTTGTTAGATTTATGTCTTTCCCGTCTTCGTCTATATCAAGCGAACAGGTTGAGCTCATTGGAGTCTTTACACTTTTAGCATTCTCCATTCCGAATTTCTTCAGCAATTCCTTTACATATTTCGTCTGGGAGATAAATATACCGTTCTTCTTTTGTTTGATTTGTAATCCCAGAAAGAAATTTAATTCTCCCATCATGGACATCTCGAATTCTCCCTGCATAAGCTTAGCAAATTCTTGACAGAGATCTTCGTTAGTAGCACCGAAAATAATATCATCTACATATATTTGAACAATCAAAAGATCTTTTCTATTTCTTTTAATGAAAAGTGTGGCATCCACTTTACCTCTTTCAAAACCTTTTTCTATAAGAAGTGGCTAAGTCGTTCATACCAGGCTCTGGGCGCTTGTTTCAAACCATACAAAGCCTTTTTAAGTTTGTAAACATGATTTGGAAAATTTGGATTTTCAAAACCGGGAGGTTGTTCGATAAACACCTCTTCTGATATATAACCGTTCAGAAATGCACTTTTAACATCCATTTGAAATAGTTTGAAATCTTTGATGCAAGCAAAAGCCAAAAGAACTCGTATGGCTTCCAGTCTAGCTACAGGAGCATACGTTTCTTCATAATCGATTCCCTCTTCTTGATTATAGCCTTTTGCTACTAATCGGGCTTTGTTTCTGACGATCTGAGCTGATTCATCGAGCTTTTTTTGAATACCCATTTGGTGCCAATGACCGGATGATCTTCTGGTCTGGGTACCAATTCCCAAACTTGATTTCTCTCAAATTGATTAAGTTCTTCCTGCATCGCAACTATCCAGAATTCATCTGATAGTGCTTCGTCAATATTAGAGGGCTCAATGTGAGATATGAAAGCAGAGAAAAGAACTTCATTGACAATTTGTCTCCGGGTTTTGACCCCTTCATTGACTTTACCGATGACTTGATCCAGAGGATGATCTCGGTTGTGTCTCCATGCCTTTGGCTGCTCTAGATTTTCTTGTAAAGAGGGATCGTTTAAAACATCCCTGTTTTCTGAAACGGTTTCTTTTTGAAAATAATTTGTTCGAGTTTTTTTTTCAAATCTAGTTTTTGAAAATTTTGACGATTTTCATCATCATCATCCAGGTTCTCTTTGTTGTTGTTGTGGATATAGCATCTGCTTCCAAAGATCCTTAGATGTGACAGATTGGGTTTTCTTCCTTTGTACAATTCATATGGAGTCTTCCCGAGCAATGTTCTGATGTAGGCTCTATTTGAGATATAGCAAGCTGTGCTCATTGCTTCTGCCCAGAAAACTTGTGAGACCTTTTTCTCATTTAGCATTGCTCTAGCCATCTCCGTGAGTACTCTATTTTTTCGTTCAACTACTCCGTTTTGTTGAGGAGTCCTTGGTGCAGAAAAGTTGTGGTCAATTCCATGTTCCTCACAATATTCTGCAAATTCGTTGTTTTCAAATTCTCCTCCGTGATCTGACCTGATAGACACAATAGATATACCTTTCTCATTTTGGACCTTTTTGGCAAAAACAATGAAAGCATTAAAAGTTTCATCTTTAGAGGAAAGAAACAAAGTCCAGGTAAACCTTGAATAGTCATCAACTATTACAAGAGTATAAAGATTTCCCCCGAAACTTTTTACTCTAGATGGACCGACCAAGTCCATGTGAATCATTTGGAGAGGTCTTTCAGTTGAAACTATCTTCTTTGATTTAAATGAAGATTTTGTTTGTTTACCTTTTTGACAAGCATCACAAACATCATCGCGTTCATACTGGATTTTTGGTAAACCAACAACTAGATCCCTTTTTATTAATTTTGAAAGTTGATTCATGTTGACATGTGCAAGACGCTTGTGCCAAATCCAACTTTCCTCCTTTTTACTAATAAAACAATTTTCAGAAGCTTTAGAATCAAATTGAAGTGTATAACAGTTACCGTCCCTCGGAGCTCTCAGCTTCGTATTCAATTCTTCTTTCTTCAAGGGTAGGTCATCTTTGCTTATGATTAAACACTCTTCAGAATCAAAGATTACCCAGTTGTTTTTGTCCGCACTCTGACTGACGCTGAGGAGATTATGACACAGACCTTCCACGTAGTACACGTCCTCGACCTTCATGCCTATATTACTTCCGATTTCTCCGATTCCAGCAATTTTTCCCGATTGGTTTCCTCCGAAGCTTACTTTTCCTCCATCTTTTGGTTTGAGTGATGTAAACTTCTCAGTGTCACCTGTCATGTGTCTGGAACATCCGCTGTCTATATACCATTTATTTGTTCTGGATGCCTTGAGACATACCTGCAAAAATTACAATCATGTTTTAGGTACCCATACCTTCTTGGGTCCTTTCTGGTTAGTATGAGTTATTTTTGGTGCATAAGTACCTTTGGGCACCCATTTTAATGTTCCGTAATCTCCTTTCTTCTTATAGTAACAAGAAGAAGTTGAATGGCCTTTACGGTTGCAATGAGAACAAAGTGCAAAAGGATTTGAGGAATGCACAGAATTTCTAAAATATGTAAGATATGATCTACCACTACTCTTTTTCTTTTCTTTCGATTTATCTTGGGTTGGATCGTATCCTATACCAGTCTTGTCCATAGAGCATCGTTGAGCTCCTAGAATCACCTTAAGCATTTCGCTTCCTTTAGTGAATTTTTCTAAAGTTCTGGTTAGATCTTCAATCTTTCTTTCATTCTTTTCACAACTTTCACAAGTCAAGGTCGAGTCAGTATTGACTTTAACCTTTGATTGTTGATCTTCTAAAAACTTTATCCTTCTCTTAGAATTAACTAACTCTTTTGCAATTCTTACTAATTCTAAGTGTAAAGCATTGTATTCAGACTGCAATTCATCATAAGATGGTTCAGAAATTATTACCTCGTCTGTTTCTGAGTCCTCGTTTTCTTGGGCCACTAGACAGATATTAGCTGTCTCTTCATCGTCACTTTCTTCTTCTTCATCGGAGGAGCTGTCTCCCCAGATTGATGTGACGAAGGCTTTCTTCTTTCTGAATCTTTCTTTCTTCTTTTCTTTATCCTTTGCTCTGGAGAGTTGGGGACATTCCGCCTTGATATGTCCTGGCTTTTTACACTCGAAGCAAATGATTGGATCCTTTGATTCGTTCGGATACGAGGAAATTTTGCGTTTCGGCTGAAACTTCTTTCCGGTTCTGTTTTTGTAGAATTTCTTGAACCTTTTGACTATAAGGCCCATTTCATCATCATCAAGATCATCTTCATTTTCATCCTCGCTCACTTGAGTTTTAAGAGCGATGCCTTTCCGATTTTTCTCGTTCATCTCCTTTTTGTATTTTTGCTTGCTCTCATACTCAGCAAGACTCCCGAATAGTGCTGCAACCGAACCAATGGATTCTCCTTTGGTTTCTTCAATAGCTGTTACTTTCGGTTCCCATTCTTTTGTGAGACCGCTCAGAATTTTCCTCACTTGATCTTCTTGACTATATTTCTTCCCAAGTGCAGTGAGGTGATTTATGAGATGTGAGAATCTGACTTCCATATCTCGGATACTCTCTCCTTCCTTCATTCTGAATAATTCGAATTCGGTAGTGAGAGTGTTGATTCGACTCTGTTTTACACCGGTGGTTCCTTCATGAGCTATCTCCAGAGCCTCCCACATTTCCTTCGCGGTTTCCAGGCTTGAGACTCTGAAGTATTCCCTTTGACTAAGCGCACACGTGAGTATGTTGATCGCTTTGTCATTTAGGGTCACCAGCTTCTTATCTTCCTCGTTGAATTCCGTGGAACTCTTGGGTACTTGCTGGCCATCTACTGTGTTCATCGGGACATAGTTGCCGTGTTCTATTACGTCCCACAACCCATACTCTGTGGCCTTAATGAAGATTTTCATCCTCATTTTCCAGAACGTATAATTTTCTCCACTGAAGCCTGGCGGTTTAGATGTTGAACATCCTTCCGGTAACACGCTATCTCCAAATCCTGCCATTTGATCTATCTTCGGACTGTTAAATCCTTAGTGAAGAGACCTGCTCTGATACCAAATGTTAGAAACAATCTCACCCAAGAGGGGGGTGAATTGGGTGAGTTACAAAAATTTAAGAATTAAATGCGTGCAAGTATTGAATGAAACAGAGAGTCAGAGTAAGGAGAAATTTAACCGCAGAGAAGAGACACAAGATTTATACTGGTTCGGTCTCAACCACGTGACCTACTTCCAGTCCCCAGAACACCTCTGAGTATTTCACTATCTTCCAAGATCGACAGGGCTCTTGGTGCCTCGGTACAGTAATTGAATCGCTCAATCACTCCCCCTTACTCCCGTAAGGATACAACCCCTCTCAAGAGTCCACACTCTTGAGTGTCTCTCAAGTTTTTAATGAAAGTAGTGAATGGCTCTCTTACAGAGTGAATTCAATGATAAACACTGATGCTCAGTAGTAAAGTGAAAAACAGAGTATTGAATGCGTAACTAAATAATAGCAGATGGTAGCTCCGGTATTCAATTCTCTTCATTAATGCCTCTTCGCGCCTTTTATAGTTGATATCGTTAAATAGCCGTTAGACGGAAGGCTTCTAGCCGTTGTGACTTCGTTTGCGTGTTTCACTGGTTTTAACAGCTCCGCCATTAATGCGTCTGAGTTTCTGACACTGTAGGTCGCAGTCTACGTAATCCCATTGAAGAGCCGTTGCACTCGTTTTCATTAATCTGCATATTTCAAACTTAGAACAAGTGAGAATTTTGTGGTGAGTGCTTTAACCTTGAATACAGAAGGAAGGCTAATTTATCATTCAAGATTTGTGACGAGATCATTTATCAGTAACAAGAACAGAGTGTCATTCCGGTTTGGTTTGATCGAAAAGATGATCGATTACTTGATGATAGATCAAGTTATCGATAAACGGAATGAAGACTTTTCGAAATAGATCACTAAAGTTATCGATCAAGTGTTGGATCATCGGCTCCAAGAATTTTCATAGAAAGAGGAAATCATTGCATGATCGAACAAGTGATCGATCATATAATTGACCGAACAGATTATCGATAATTTAGATGTTATTAAAATGAAGCTTCAGTCATTGATGATCGAACATCTTATCGATAAATATATGATAGATAATATTATCGATAAAACATGGTTATGTAAATAATCAAAGGAAGACACATGCTATTTGAAATGATCGAACAGCTTATCGATAAATATATGATAGATAATATTATCGATAAAACATGGTTATGTAAATAATCAAAGGAAGACACATGCTATTTGAAATGATCGAACAGCTTATCGATCATTAACTATTCGAACAAGTGATCGATAATAGTGAAGAAAGAAGTTTGATCCTGTAAGGTAAGGAAAATGATTATCGATCACGTTTTGTGAAAACATGAAGTTCGGGGAATTGAATGATCGATCATTTTATCGAAAATCCAGTGATCGATAACTTGATCGAAAATTAGTTCATCATAACTTAATGCTAATATGTCAATTCTCAGACTCTTTATCGAACACGTTATGTGAAAAACTTATTTAAGCAAACAAGTTAAAATTATCGATAATGTTATCGATAATTTAGCTGTAGCAAAACTGAGTAAGAGTTAAAAAGAACATTGATTATCGATCATGTAATCGAAAATTTTGTGATCAATAAAATTATCGATCTATCAGTGAATTTGATCTCCTGCATTCAGAGAGTTAGAGCATAAAGTTCGAGTACGTAATCGATAAACAAATGATCGAAAATATGATCGATAAATTTGTAACTGAACTAATGTGCAGAACAAGTAGAGAGTGTTACCTTTTATCGAAGTCGTTATTGATGACTGATTTATCGATAACTTGATCGATAAATGCACTCGGTTTCTTATCAGTAACTCGATTGCTTACCTGATATTATCGATCAGCTTATCGATAATTTCCATGCTCTTATGTGATTTTTACACTAGCGATTATCGATCCCTTTATCGATAAACTATTCATCGAATAGTTCTTCGATCAAAAAGACTACTATAGACCTGATTTACACTTGATCATTTATCTGAAATCTTAGCGATAACTGATTGTTCGATTAGTTGATCGATCAAAATACTTAACCCTGATATTCTGACTTGTTATCATCAAAACTATAATCCTAACACCCTCAAATTCTTCTTTGCCTCCAACTTTCCACCGATTTGGTGGAAAGTTGTCCCCCCCCTTTTTTTTTTCTTTTTTTTAATAATAAATATTATTATATATATTTTTTATTTACAATTTTTTTTCAGTATGTTACATACTGGGTGAATTGTACCCTAATTCAAAAAAAAAAAAAGGAAGGCAATGTCGTTGTAGGAAGGCAGAAAGAAAAGACGACGAAAAGCTACATCTTTCACCCCCAACGGTTAAAATATAACTTTTAGGATAAATTTCAGTTAAGAACCCCATGGTAAAATAAGATAAAATTACAATTTAGACCCCTATTTAATTTTTCTTTGCATTTTCTTTCTTTTTTTTTAATCAGTTTTATTGTTGTTATTTAGTAATTTTATTACTTTTAATTTCTTTTATTCTCATTAATCCTATTTTAAGTAAATTTTTTTACTTAATTAATTAGAGAATAATCTCATTTATTAAGTATTAATCTCCTTTTAATGTTATTTAAAGATTATAAATAAAAACTAGGATGTTACACTGTAGGACAATCCATTAGGTGGTGGCAAATTTTTCTTCTTAGCTTCCATGTTGAAACTATAAAAAGCCTCATCAACAATCAGAAAAATGATATTAGAGCAAATTTTGCAAACTTTATATGTAATAAACATATAAACATAAACTCATGTGTCAATGACAGATTTGGTTTCGTTTTGTGGTGCTCTACAAAGGAGATCGAACCAATAGACGTCGTTATCAAATGGGGAAAAAACAATGAGTGTTCAATAATAACTACAAAATACAAATCATATTAATTATAATTCTGTATATATAATCTCTATGTGCCTCAAATACAATAATATACTTACTTTTTAACATAAGGTACAAAATATAATTTCTTTTTCTAAGTCATTATAGTCATCATATAGATCACCCTCACTTCCACAATGTTTATCACTTGCCACACCTTTTTAAATAATTCATTGCAATTTTCTATATAACCGCTTTGCAACGCCAAACCAATTACAAACCCAATCCAGCTAGCATAATAGAAGAATGCAAAACCATTTCAAGGCTTAAACTCAAATCTAACACTGACATAACTAATGTTTCCAATCCTTATTCGATCAACTACACTTAATAATTAACAATTTAACTAATCAATATTTCAACTAAACCTAATAAGCAGTGAACTAAAATGTGAATTAGTCATTCACATCTTCAAAATTCTCAAGCAATGGTGTTAACAAAGCATCCCTTATTTTGTTAATTTCTTCGGGATTATATGACAAACTATCTCGGAATGCTTGTAAATTGAAAAAAAAAATAAAGTCATTAGTCAACTAGATAAAAAAATGTGGAAAAAAAATGAAGAATTACAATGTAACTTATTTTTATCCCTTCTAACTTCTTAATAACCCCTGTTTCAATGATCCCATTCATATAGCATATCACGTAATATCTGCATTCAACACTCCCAGGTTGATAATGGTACTAAAAAAATAAAAAATAAAATTGAATATCTAACTTTGATTATCTAAAAATTATGAACATATACTTAGCAAATAAACAACATTTGTGGGAGAACCCATGTTGATGGTGGCAAATTTTTCTTTCTGCCACCAAGTTGGAACTTTCTTTCTATGGCATTAGCAAATAAATGCCTAAACCATAGTATTATTAGAAGATACCACAGCACCTTTAAAGGAGGACCTTTGATCAGCTCATCATAATCACCACCGTCTTTCTTCGCTTTGTATCTTGAAGTACTACATTCAGGGCATTTATTCAACCCTTCATACTCATTTCTGAACAATATACAGTCATTAGGGCATATATGTACTTTCTTATATTCCAAACCTACCGGACACAAAATTTTCTTTGTCTCATACATTCTTTTTGGAAGTGAATTCCCTTTAAGAAGAATATCACTCAACAACTCGAGCAATTCTATTAAACTAGTATCGGTCCAACCATTTCTTGTCTTCAAGTTCATCAACTTCAACACAGTTGTCAACCTTGTGTAATCATCTTTACATTCTAGGTACAAAGACGTCTCTGCATCACTACGTAAGCTTTCACATGTGGGAGAGAAATGTGCAAAGGACTCAAACCTCATATCACAAAACATATCCGAAATTTTATCACCAAAGTCATCATTCACATCTTTCTCCTTTGTAAAAAGAGTAGTCTTTCTAATTTTCCATACCATATCTAATTTGTGTACCTCAAATTTATCTTATCACAGATAATATGCTCTCTTATCTCAAGAATATTTCTTCAACTATTGTTTAAACACTTGACACAAGGACAACAATATAAGCCATCTCTTTTGTTAGGGGCATTTTTCTAAGCAAATTCAAAAAAACTTTTCAACCCTTCTCATATTCTTTGCTAATCTTCCTAGCTTTCATCCAACCACAATCCATTATTCTACAGTGTCAATGAGCATAATTCTCAAGCTCAAATCTAACTACTTAATTTGAATATTCAAATAAGTCAAATATTAAGTGTTAGCCAATAAATAAATTAAAATTGACTAACACTTAATTGCAAATTAAAAGAAATGCCTTTTTCATTTTATAAAAATTTTGACAAAGTTTTTCCTTAAACAACAAACAAATCAACCAATCAACTAACCAATAATATAAGGGACAAATGCAAGACAAATTTAAATAACTATAACTGACAAAACAAAACCAACAATTTCAAACTAATGAATAAAGATTTTTAAAGCTGAAACTTCTGAATCCAAAATGGAAAAACAAATGATATCCGTTTTTCATGAAATTTTTAAAAACACTTTATCATCAATCAAAGTTCATAATAGAAAAAAAAAATTGGCCAAACACTTAGCAGATTATTTATTGGGAAATATCAAAATTTATAACAAAAATTTGATAAAAATACAAAATAAATATCAAAAAATTAAAAAAATTACAAACTTAAAAATTAATCAACTTTGAAGATTTAAACATGTAACTGATGCCGTGTATAGGAAGTAATTGTAGTTCTTCAATTCCAAATGTCACAAACTAACCCTTCAAGCATGTAAGATACTCAAAATAAACAACGTAAAATGTTCCAAATATAAAACTAAACAACTCATTTGATATATAATAAATTTCTACCATCAAACATGCAAAACAATAAGAAAAAGGGAACAAAATAACTAAAAAGAAAACTCGCAATGTGGGGATAAGTAAAACATGAAAAGAGGCAACTTTGAATTGTGAAACACGATGGTAGCACAACATGCGGCGAACAAATGGCAAAAAATAATGATATATAGTGCGGGTTATGTCGAAAAATGCAGTTTAAGTGGTGGGGCAAAGAAGAGGACCACAACACAATGTGAAAACCTAGAAACTTATAGCACAATAAGGTTTTTTCAAGCACACAATGAATTTTTAAATATCTTAATAACCGCTGTGAAAAGTACTTTTCACAAGATAACTGTTATGAAAAATCAAAACTTACCATGCATTAATTATAAAATGCCACTGCCTTTTTTTATGGTGTTTTTTTGTTTAACCACCGTAAAATGAAGTCGTTAAATATATTTTATGTAGTAATGAAAAGGAGGATAGTGTTTGTATTCACTTGATATTTTGATGAGTAAGATTTCCAGTATTATTTTTTTAAAAAAAAATCTTTCCTTGCCCTTACTTACCTTACATCCATTTTAGCTTCCCTCTAAATTGGAGTTTTTTTACGGGGAAGCCAAAATTTTGGATCATTTTATCCTTTTTTTTTTGTGATATTTCATTAATGTCCATTAAAAAGAAAACACATATTATTATAAAATTAATTTCAAGTAAAAATATATATTATTATAGGTAAAAATTATTATAATTAAAAATAAATTAAAATAAAAATTAATTTAAAATAAAAATATTATTACAATTAAAAAATTATATTGTTATAAAATTAATTGATTTTTATAAATATATTATTTTATTAATTAAAATATACGTTAAGGCTGGATGAAAAACCATATCCGAAAGAGAACATTTTCGTAAAGCAAATAAAATTTGGAAAAAATTAGTATGAAAGACCTGGGAAAAATAATATTTTACTATAGAGATGGTAAAATATATAATTATTTAGAACGATCAAATTTAAAAATACTAAATTTCCCCTCCTGAAATGGATACCATGCACTTGTTACGCAACAATCCCTTAAAGAAAGGCCAAGCAAGGGGGACAACGGGCAGGAGAAATGAAGGTTTGGGCTCTAGAAGGATTTGGTGTTGCTCATATTTTACACCTCCTATATCCTCTAATACCTTTAGAATTTTTCCCCCCCAAAAAAATTAAAACTAAAAACTGCCCATCATCCGCATGACTATATTTTTTTTTTTAACTTCTATTTTTCACCAAGATCCATATTCTTATCGTATCATTGAATTATTTTTATAACTCACATAAGTTTCTTACTTAAAAAAATTACACAAACTTCCTGTGAATTTTTTTATTGTGTAAATTTTATTTTCATTTTATAAACATATATAAAATTTCTTTATCATATGTAATAAATTATATGTAATAAAAAAATAAATTATAAAAGATATTGAGTTTTATTAAAATTATTTAATATACAATTTTTATTTTTACTAAAATTATATAATAAATTATAAACCTAAACAATGTTCGTATAATTTATTTTAATAGATATATAGTGCAAGTCGTAAAAATTGGGGGAAATTTTAATTTAGCCAAATTTAAGTTATAAAAATAGATTGTGGGAGAGATAATGTACGAGGGAGCACATGATGTTCGATTTTGATTAAGGGAAATTTAGTGTTTTCAAACTTTTATTTTGATTTCTGATTCTTCTAAATAATTACAATTTTCTTGATCCTTTTTTATAAATATCATTGTTCCATTCTAATTTTTCGTAAAATTTGTTAATTTGGTTATATTATGTTAATTAGAATAAAAAATCACTGTACCAATTTTTTAACATACATATTAACATGATAAGACTAAATTTTTATTAACATATGTAATTTTAATTAAGATATAAATTAATTTATATAATATAAAAATAAAAATATAAAATAATATCTAAGAGTAAAAGAATAAATAAATTTCTGCTACCCATCTTTCTCTTAAACAAAACAAACAAATGATCATTAAATATCCTTTCCTTGCTCTCCTCTCTAATCAAACCGAGTAAGATATATAATATTAAAATCATCCCACCCTCTTGCCAAAAAGAAAAAAACCTCCCCCGCGCTTCCCCATCTTACCCTTCCCTCCCTCCCTCAACCTAAACAATTCCCAAGTATATTATTATATTCACTATTACAGAAATAACTTTTTATGTCAATTAAATTGACATTTCACACCAATTCTGAAATCGGCATAAAATGGTTTAAAAAGTCTACACGTTCTCCATTAGTCATCAAACTGACGTGAAAAAAAGACATTTTATGCCAATTCTAGTTATAATTACATGAAAAGTTATATTTTTTTAAATTAAAATACGGGGACTTTTTTGTTTGGATTAGAGGTTATTTCCAATCCAAGAAGAAACCCATATTTTATATCATTACAAGAATTCACATGGATAAATAAAAACTCACATTGCACGCACAGAGTAGTGCAATAGAGGTAAAATTTACTTGTTCAAGGAATTGGGGGAGTTGGACTTGGGACAAATTTAGTAAGCAATAATAACTTCATTACTTTGTAAGAATATGACCTAAATATAGTTTTTTATTTATTTAAAAAACATAAATATACAAAATAAAATTGTTATTATAATTAATTAATAAATAAAAAGGCGCCACGACTCCAAAAATCCAAAGGCGGTTTCGTAGCCTCCCCTGTGAGATGTGAAAGTGTGTACGGATAACGCTCTCCCTGCTTCCTTCTCATCCATGGCATCTCTCAGTCCCAATAGATCTCTGAAACCACGTGACCTCTGCAGAATATCTCCGCCGCCATCTTCACCAAAGTCCTCTTTCTCTCTCACCTTCTTCGACTTCCTTTGGCTCAGATATCATCCTGTTGAGCGTCTCTTCTTCTTCTCTGTTCCTCACTTGAACCCTTCTTCCTTTTTTTTGAGTGAACCCTTCTTCCTTCTTCCTTCTTCCATTCCATTGTTCCAAAGCTCAAAATCTCCCTCTCTCTCACTCTGCAGCACTTTCTTCCTCTTGTCGGTAACATCATTTGGCCCTCCGATTCATCCACACAAACCCATCTTTCAATACACTCCTGGAGATGCCGTCCCTCTCACCATAGCTGTTTCTGATGCTGATATGAACCATCTCTTAGACAAGTCGCGTCGTAACGCCTCGCAATCTTGTGCTTTTGTGCCCAACTTGGATTCGTCCGATTCATTTTCCTCGGTTCTTTCTACACAAATTACGCTGTTTCCCAACAGTGGATTTTGCATAGGCATGAGCTTACACCATGGCTGTTTGGATGGAAAATCATCTTCTTTTTTCATCAAAGCCTGGGCTCATCTATGTCGAACAGAAGCAGGGAACGAATCTTCTGGTTTGCTTCCTCAAAAACTACAACCATTCTTAGACAGGGAAGTTATCATCGATCCACATGGCATCGAAGTTGCATACATTAATGGGTTGTTTGGTTTAGATCCAACTCTGAAGAAGCCAGGCTTGAAGATTTTGTCCGACATGTTCCCGCCGAAAGTGGAAGACTCGTCTCGAGCCACCTTCAAGCTCAAGCATGGAGATTTAAACAAGATAAAGGAAAGAGTGTTACAGAAGTGGGAAAATTAGGAGACCAAAGAAGAAAGGGAAGACTAAACAATTTCGAAGCCTCAAACTTTGTCAACCTTCGTCCTTACAACTTCTTATGTTCTCGTTTGCATTGCCAAAGCCATTGAAACAACTGACAAAAGCAAGACAAGGAAACTGTTATTCTACTTCCCGGCTGATTATAGGGACAGGTTACAGCATCCAATCCCTGAAACCTACTTTGGTAATTGCGTGATGCCTCAGATAATCGAAATACAGCCAGAAGACTTGAAAGATGAGGATGGGGTAGTCATTGCTAAGAAAGATAAAGGAAAAGATAAAGAAAATAGAGAGAGAGAAAGGAGCGCTGGATGGAGCTGAGAAGAAGGGAAGACTAAACAATTTCGAAGCCTCAAACTTTGTCAACCTTCGTCCTACAACTTCTTATGTTCTCGTTTGCATTGCCAAAGCCATTGAAACAACTGACAAAAGCAAGACAAGGAAACTGTTATTCTACTTCCCGGCTGATTATAGGGACAGGTTAACAGCATCCAATCCCTGAAACCTACTTTGGTAATTGCGCGATGCCTCATAATCGAAATACAGCCAGAAGACTTGAAAGATGAGGATGGGGTAGTCATGGTTGCTAAGAAAATACACAGGAAGATAAAGAAAATAGAGAGAGAGAAAGGAGCGCTGGATGGAGCTGAGACGTTGTTTTCTTGGTATTCTTCTTTGCTAAATGATGAGGAGAAGCAAGTTATGGGTATAGTAGTAGCCGGGTCGGCCCGATTCGCCTTTATCAAGTGGACTTTGGATGGGGAAGGCCTGAGAAGGTGGAGAAAATTTCAGTGGACAGAACTATAACGATGGCGATGGCAGAGAGTAAAGATGGCGATGGCGGGGTTGAAGTGGGACTCGCACTGAAGACTTAACTGACGGATACTCATCGCACTGATAAGTAGCATGAAAAACCTAAATCTTTCAAAATCAGATTTAATAATCAGAGATTTAAAATTTTGAACTAATGAATTTTAACTAAAAAAATTAGTTTTTAAAAAACTTACAGTTAAGAAATTATATTTATTTTAGATTATGTACTTCTTAAAATGAAAACAATTTTTGAAAAATAAAAATATTAATAATTAAATCTTGATCATCCATAGTAAATTTAAATGATTGAGATCTGATGAGCATCACAGTAGTTATCACTATGATGAGCACTGAAACTAGTTCCAGTTCCCACCTGCTGTGTTTTCATTTGAAAAGATATTATTCCTCCAATCCTTAATATAGAATCTATTTAACTTATATAATTAGATTAAGAAAAATAGGTAAGTTAGTTAATTATGAAAAAAATTATTATAATTTTTTTTTAGTTGGTTATATTAAAAAACCATAATATGTTTTTAAAATCTTAAAAACTAAAAAAAAATATATTTTTTTTTGAAATATTCTTTTTTTTCTCACCCACCACCTGCTACATATCCGACTACCACCTACCAAATATAATTTTTTTTTCCAAACGTGAATTTTTTTTAAAATAATTATCTAAACATATCTTTTTGTCTCTTTATTCCAAAACTTGCAAAAAATAATTTCATAAATTTGTTTTGAGAGCAATAAAAACAAAAACAAAAATAACACGCCCTTAATTTTTCTACCATGACTCACACAATCATTACATTGCTATAAATATAATAATATCTTTGTAGATATCTATATATATATCTCATTATCTCCTATAATCTTTGATATCTTCTATTATCTCTATATCACACAATTATCTCATATTATTATTTAATCTGTAGATTCTATCAAAGATGTAAAACTGTGCCTATAAATAGAAGCCATGTATAATGTATTGAGCACTCTCTTGAATGGAATGAGAAATACTCTTTCTTGTTGATCCTTTCTTCCTCTGTATAATTCTTCTCTACATTTCTTTTTTATTTAAAACACGCTATCAGCACGAAACTCTAATCAAGGTACGTATGATATACATTTCTACCCTAGTATAATTTTAGAACATCATGTCTATTATTTTTCTAGAGTATCTCTTACTCTGTTCAAATAAAAATATCTCAAGCATCAATATAATGTGTTTTAGAG
Organism: Neltuma alba; assembly: GCF_004799145.2. NCBI lineage: Eukaryota > Viridiplantae > Streptophyta > Magnoliopsida > Fabales > Fabaceae > Neltuma > Neltuma alba. The sequence continues at coordinate 40,405 of NW_021635812.1, read as the reverse complement.
TATCTGTATTCCTATTCAATTTTAAAAAGATTATCGACCGTTGTTTTAAACATTAGGTTCTATGGCTATGATTGGAGATTTTGTTTTACTTTTTAATGCCCTAATTTAATTTTGATATAGATATTATACCTTCTGAACTAATTATGATGAGAGGATTTTCCCCCCCTCTATTTCTTGTTGACTTGACGTCACTATTTCGATGGAACCCGAAGTTCCAATAGATATTAACAGTATCCTTAAAGAGTTACTATCTAAAGTTAAATAGTCAGAAGCCATATAATTCTAAGTTTTCATCTCATTGTAATTAAATAGCCAGAAGCCATATAATTATGATTTTCCATTCTTTTCAAATTAAATGGCTAAAAGCCATATGATTTTGATTCTCTATATTATAGCCAGAACTTATACAACTTTGATTTTTTTTTTTTTTAATCTTATGGCTAGAAGCCATGTATATTTGATTATTGTTATCTTATTAAATGGCTAGAAGCCTTATAATTTGAATTTTCTATTTTATAACCAGAAGGCATATATATATATATATAATTTTTCTTTATCTTATTAAATGGCTAGTTGCCATATAACTTTAATTTTCTATCTTATGACCAGAAGCCATATATATTTGAATTTTTTTATCTCATTAAAAAGCTAGAAGCCATATAATTTGTATTTTCTATTTTATGGCCAGAAGCCATATATATTTAATTTATCTTTATTGATATATATCATGTTGAATTTTCTATTTTATGCCAGAAGCCATATATATAATTTTTATATATCTTCTTAAATGGCTCGTATCCATATAACTTTAATGTTCTATCTTATGGCCAAAAGTCATAAATATTTAATTTTTTTGTTATTTTATTAATTGGCTAGAAGCCATATAACATCAAATTTTTATCTTATGGTTAGAAACCATATATCTTTATTTTTTTTATTTTGAAATTAAATAGCTAGATGCCATGTATCTTTATTTTCTTTATTAAATGGCCTGAAGTCATATGATTTTGATTATGAGAAGGATCATTATATGATTTGTTTATAAAAAAAAATTATGACAATTAGAATTATAAATAATATAGCCCAGAAAACTAATAACTATATAGTGAGCGATGTGTTCGTAAAAGAGTTTATCTTTTCTCTTTATTTTATGTTACATTGAATTAATTTAAAATTTAAGTTTTATTCTTATCTTATTCTCATATATTCTTGACATTCAATTTGATATTTATTAATATTATAATTTCCTATTACTAAATGGCCAGCAGCTATTACACTCATGTTATTGAATGATATGAAAATAATAACTTATGATATTTTTAAAGCTCTGAAGTCTTATGGTTCAAATATTAAGGAACACAAATTATGTTTAAAATATACATATTTACTATATAGAGTCTTGAAGACTAATGACTTATAAATAGCTTTGAAGGCTTATGATTTAAATCTTTATAGCTATATAGTTTGATTTTAGTCCTTATAGATCTTTTCAAATTTTTGTTAGATTTATAAATTTATGAATAAATTTTGAAGTATTACATAATATATACAAAGAAGTGAAGTTTTTGAATAACAAAATATCCAAAAAAATTTATGTTTTTTTTAAAAAAATATACTTCATACTTTGAAAAAGCATAACAAGAAGTAAAGTATATCATATAGTGAAAAAATAATATATGTTAGTTCCTGAACAACTATATATAGCATTTTCTAAAGAACTATATATAACAAAAAAATTGATATAGTTTTAGAAGAACTAATAACAAAAGGTTGATATAGTTTTTAAAGAATTAGTAATTGATAATGAAAATTATGACCCACAAACACATATATTAGAATATTTGTTTATCAAAGGGTCTTAAGGTAATATCGCAATTGGGTTGAAATTCATTATTATATCTGAATTAGGAAGCATTTGGATTTCCAATATGTTATTAGCTTATTACATGCTATTCACTCTATTTGAAATATAGAAATAAAAAAAAATATTTACATGACTTACACTTGAAGAGGAAATTGTTGAAATACAAATATGAATTATGTTGGATGGAATTTGTTATTATTAATATTAATATCATTCCTTATATCTTATATTCCTTTTCAAAAAGACTCTAGAAAAATCAGTAGCACTCAACCTTCCATAACTACACAAGTTTTTACTATTGGGTAAAAGATGATAAATAACGTTCTAGAAGAGCTATATCATGATTTATTATCCTGAAGATAAAATCCATAATTGATAGCATATTCCTTATAAAATATTAAAGTGAAAATGAATAATATGACATGGTAACAAGAAGTTTACTAATAATTGAGAATAATTTTACAATAAACCAAAAGTTTATACATTTATAGTTTAGCATGACCGGTCAGATTATCCCAGATCATAATAGTGCAAAATATAATGAAAAATGTGCATTGTCATTTATTAAAAAACTAAAAGATTTTTTAAAAATGATATATAATTCAAAAAATTTTATGTGTTGTTTATTCTCAAAAGAACTAAATAAGAGAACATCACTAGTTATACTCAAAATCGAATCCGTTGTAGATTTATAATGTATCAACTTTATATATGGGCCCATTTAAACACCATGTGGACCAAAGTAATACTCTATAAGTGAAAGATGTATCCATAAAATGGTCACAAGTGTTTATGATCAACTTACAACCTGAAATTTGCAAATATGTTCAGATAATTACATTGAGTACATAAGCTCTTGATTATGAAATCAATATGATTCTCGTTGAGATTGTTAGTAATTGTTCCTCATGTTACTGATAATTATATGCTTAGTAAAAGCTTCCATAAGTAACTAGATCAGATTTATGAAAACAGAATTCCCATTTGAGTATTGGGATGATTGATTTTATATATTTTTGCACATAAATGCATCAAGCTAATAATATATTGTGAATTCTCCTATTATAATTGGCTTTTGGTTAGGAGTCAGATATTTTTCATCTTAGAGTGTGTAATATCTATTATTCCACTGCAGTAATGCGTATGAATGGATATTAAAAGTAAGTTGGGATCACTGTTGGATAAGAATCTCCTTATTCTTGTTTGTCTCTAAATGAAACAAAATAATGTTTCTAAAAGAGATTTATAGATTTGGGAGATCTACATTACATGTTCCCAATATGAGGGGAGAAAATGTGTAGCTGGAAAAGAAAACACATAGAATACATTTTCACTATCAAATATAGATACTCAAATATAGTAGTATGAACTAGAAGTTCATAAAGTATTGCATTCGTAAAATATTACTAATATTTGCCGGATGCAATTACTGACCCCAATGAGAATTCTTAATTCTTATATTCCAGCTAAAAGTTCTCCTATTTTTAAGACATGCTAAAAGCATGAGAGTATGAGTGGTTTCACAAGAAAGGAAAAAGAAGCAAATGATCAAGATGGTCATACTAAGGAGGCATGAATTGTAAAAGAGATTAAGACACAACTGTTTGACCCTTGAAGAGGTTTAAGTGTCTGAAAGTAATAAAGAGATCTCGATATGTTGTGTCATAAAAGAAAAGGGACTGATAAAGGAATAAAATTGTCAACAATAATTTTATTGATGATATCATGTGATCAAATGAGGATATTATATATAAATATGTCATAAGATACAGACAGAAAATGGTTAGCCAATAAAAAAGAAAAGACGCAATGTAACAGGGATTTGTGTATTCTTGGCCTATGCACTTGAAGTGTAATGCTAGTATTATATAAATAGGCATTTGTACAATATAAAGAGAAATAAAGTATTGTAGTGGATTAAATTACATGTCTTATCAATCTGGCAGTCTAGTAATAAACAATATTTTTTCATGTGCGTCGTAGAAATATATAACTACAATGTATAACTCATTTTATAGTGAAATTATATGTGAATCCTAGAAGGATTCAAATCCTTATATAAATTCAAACAATCTAATACATGAACAGTCTGGAGCATAATGTATGAAAATCCTTGAAGGATTTGAGTTTTTAGAAGCATACAATTATGTTCTCAAAAACACTATTCAATTAAGTCTCTATACGAGGCATATGTGGTTAATATCGACTAAAGGAATGATGTAAACATATTCCAACTTTTCTATTTGTGAAAAGATTTAAAATGAGTTTGTTATCAGTACTATTTATGATGATAGTATCGAAACTCCTGATGAGTTTTCAAAAGTTACAAATTATTTAAAGAAAAAGTTTGAAATGAAAGCTTTCGAAAGAATACATATGAATAAGTCACATCTATTATATGTTTTGGCAGTTAAAAGATCTTTAGATATGGATTAAAGATCGATGTAGACCTCCAGAAGATAATGACTAAACACTTGATTCAAAAGTACCACATTTTAGTGTCACTGAAGTATTTATATATCTATCTAGCTATACAGAATCTGAGCTATCATTTGTTGATTAGCATGATATAGCTTTTTATCAACATGAAGATGTTGGAATGAAGTTAAAAATATTCTTCATTGCTTTAAGGATACCGTGGAAGTAATATTATTTTAATTGAAGGTACCCAAGACTAATCTTAATAACCATATAGATAAAGTATTCTTGTTTGATTCTCATGTCAAAAGATCATAGTATGATCTATATGTGAGTAAATCATAAAAAGACTATTCGTCTGATGATTTTTAGAAGATTGTGAAATTCATATTTGACGTTTTTATCTCACTACAATATTTGGAAGGCTTGTTCGTTATATTAGACTTTGCAGGTTCGAAGATGTCAATTGATATTGCCAAAAAGGGAAGTTGATACACGCTGTGCTCTTTTTTTTTCTTGTCTATGGTTTTGTCCCACTGGGTTTTCCTAGCAAGGTTTTTAATGAGGCAGTATTGCGTAATGTATCAATGAATAATGTACTATTTTTCTTTCGCCAAGTTTTTGTCCCACAGGGTTTTTCCTAGTTGAAGTTTTTTAACGAGGCACATTCATATATATTGGACATCTAAGAGAGAGTGTTATGAATATAATAATATCTTTGTGGATGTCTATATATCTCTCATTATCTCTATATCCTACAATTATCTCATATTATTATGTAATGTGTAGATTCTATCAAAGATGTAAAGCTGTGCCTATAAATAGAAGTCATGTATAATGTATTGAGTACTCTCTTGAATGGAATGAGGAAAAACTCTTTCTTGTTGATCTTTTCTTCCTCTGTACGATTCTCTCCTATATTTCTTCTTTATTTATAACATACTTATTCTCTCACTCCCATTTTTTTCTCACAAATAAAAGTGTTTCCAAAAAAAATATTTTTGGATATATTTATTATTTTTAATCAATTTTTAAAAAGGTGGAAAATCGTTATCAGGTCCCAAGTGAAAAATATAATAACTAAAAATCACAATAATAAGTACATAATTAAGAATTTGTTATTATACTGAAATTTGTCATTCAGTAGTTATAAAATTTTATAGAGATTATAGTTCTCCTTTTATGACCATACAGTAATTTCCGTCAAAAAGATCTGTGGACTTGAATTATATTGAGGGCTGAGCCCTTGTTTTGAGAAGACTTGATGAAATGAAAATAAGGTGCTGAATGTTTTGTTAAAGCAATTTGACGTATTGTTGGGTTGAGGCCATATTTATGTACTTTTCTGTTAAACTGAAGTGATGTGCTTTAGTTGTGAGATTGGATTATTTCATCTAGGCTTGTGAAATGTTGATATATAGTTTCGGCCTCAAAGTGCCATAAGTAGATGTGTAATTATGTAATTAATTTGAAATCCCCACTAAAAGATATGCCCACATTTAGTACCTGACAGTGTCTCAAATAGGAGTACCTTCAATAGGATGATATCTATGCTTCAGCAACCAAAAAAAAATTGAAATCCTAATGTGTTGTACCAACATTGTTAAGTTTGTACCATCAAGTTGGTGATTGAAATGGTAAGTAATCTCATCTCTGCAAAAAGAAAAACACAAATTCGAATCCTGAAAAATGCACTTATTAGGAAGGTTTTAACTTTAACGCTTTCAACATGTCAAAGATTAGTCTCAAATCTAAAGTAATTTGAAGATACTTTAACTTATACAAAAAAAAAAAACAGTACCTCCTATTCATAATATAAGTCACTTTAATTAATTCATCCATATCAAGAAAATGGTAGTTAACTAGTTAAATGTGTTCCAAATTGAAAAATTTTTTCCAACTTTACCCATGTTAATAGAGGTTGCGAAGGAGAAAGAAATATATATAAAGAGTTACATTTAAACATTAATTGTAGGAACAAAATTGATAAATATGCATTGATTACTCAACAATTGACTTATATTTTAGATCAAGTCATTCTTCTAAAAGTGGCTTGTATCGTGGAGCGAAGGGAGTATACAATAGGGGTGGTGACACTACAAGTTGCCCTATGGCAAATTAGGGTTAGATTGTGGAGGTTAAAAATGCCCGTGTGATAGCAGGCTAGCTTTTAGTTAACCTTAACCTATCATGATGGGTTGACAGGTTGGCCTTATTTACTTTTTTATTTTAAAAAAATTTTTGGTTTCAAAATTTTTTCCTTATACAATATTAACAAAATGCAATGAAATTTTTTTCCTCGAATACTTGATTGAAAACATCAAATAAATTATATAAGTATTTTTTATTTCTTAAATGGGATATAGAATATAATAATATAATAATAATAATTAATAAAATTGAAAAAAAATAAATGTAGCTTAGCTTGTGGGTTGTGGATCTAACGATGCGAGTTGAAAACTAACGTTTGCTAGTAGGTTCACTTTTCGCCAATCTTAGCTAACATGTTACTAGCTCTATATACAAGTATAACATATTTTCATATATAAGATCAAACCAAATACTTCCACTAAATTTCACTGTTACTCATTATGGTTTTACTCATAGCCATTGAAATTAAAAACAGCATCATTTAATCCTTTTGCCATGTTAAATATATACATATATGACATAAAGTGCAAGGCTCCCGAAGTCCCTTGAATAATGATCGTTCATCATTCCCTTGTGCTAAAACCCGTTGTTTTCGCTATTAAAAAAAAGATTCCATTTGTTTTGAATAATAGTCCCATCTCTAATAAAAATAAGTAAATAGATAGAAAGATAGATAAAATAATAGACAACCCAGAGGCGGTTTCAGGCGGCTGCCCCTGGTGGATGACAATGTGTGCATTGAAAAGTCCAAGGCCCCTTGTTATCGTTGGCAGAAAAAAAAAAAATGCCCCTTGTTATCAAAAGTAGAAAAGCAATTTTTTTAAAAAAATCATGTAGCACTATGTGCTTTGGTATTTTCGTTTTTATTCTTACTATTTTTAGTTCTTAATATAAGAACTAGTTAAGAATTAAATTTGATTGCAAATATAATATCTCAATTTACTTTGTTCCTTAAATTTATAATTCATTCTCCAAAGTATCTCTACTGATTACATATATTAAGAGAGTTATATCTGAAATTAATAATGATTAAAAGGATACTTTAGACAAGATGAGACAAGATGCTGCCACGGAAGTAGACAATAGGCTTAGTTGAGGTTTCTTTTGTTATCAAAAAAAAAAAATGATTAAAAGGATACTTTAGAAAATTCAACTCATATTTATTACAAATGACTAACTTAACAAACTTTCCTAATGTATTCAAATTAATTAAGTAATTCTTATAACCGAAGGTAGTATAGTTTGTTCTCATGACTTTTATTTTATTTTGTTTATTTTTTATTCAAAATATTAGAGTTTGCTTGGTTTCTTGTTCTGCAAATAATTTTTTTGTTTTTAAAAAATACAGTAATCTGGTTTTAAAAGGCAAAATTACAACAAAGTCCCACCCAAGAGAATTAAATACAAAAAGGTCTCTTAAAATCATCAAATTATTCTGAAGTCCCAAAGGATCTCATTGCAAGTGAATTCATTTGTTCAATTATCAAATTTTCTTTTTTTTTAAAAAAAAGTTTGTATTGACAGCTGAAAAGGTAGTCGTTGACAACTCAAGGTGTAAGGATTAACAACTATCCCAACAGGTATTGACAACTCATACATTACATTTTGTGATGTGTTGAAAAAAATATGTTGTCAATACCTGCCATGATAATTGTTAATCCTTACACCTTGAGTTGTCAACGACTGCTCTCTCAGTTGTCAATGCAAACTTAAAAAAAAAGAAGAACAATTTCATAATTAAACAAAAAATTTAACACAATGAGGTCCCTTGATATTTTAGAATAATTTGATGATTTTAAGGGATCTTTTTGTATTTAATTCTCTTAAGTAGGACCTTATTGTAATTTTTTCTTTTTAAAAACTAAAAAACCAAAAAAACTCTTTTTTTTTTGTTTTTATTTTTCTGGTTTTTTATTTTTTGTTTTAAAAACTTAGAGAAATCTTCTTTTCTTCTCACTTATTATTCATCACTTATCACTACTAGTGATAACTGCTATCTACCAAGTGATTTTTTTTAAATAGGATTTTTTTTAAAAGTTATTATCAAAATAATCTTTTTACTTTTTAAATTTGTTCTAGAAAACAATTTTATAAAATTATTTTGAAAACAAGAAAACAAAGAACAAAAATAAACGGAACAATAGTCCCTTTATTTAAAAGCATACTCAGAAGAATTTTATCTTAGTCATCACATGACTAAGATAAAATATGTTGACCGGAGGAAAATTATAAATTGTCTGATAAAAAATTTGGTCGGATTAAAAAAATTACACTTCCTTAAAGCATACAAGTGTGAGAGAGAATTGAGTTAGAAAAGCATTAGATCATTGTATCTCATTGGGAGAGGGGACAACAACCGCTGGAAAACCGCGACACTCCTACCCCTTGAGTTCGGATTAGTCGGTTGCCAATAGGCGTTGGATTACCGGGCGGTGTATAACCAAAAAAAAAATCATTGTATGTCAACAAAATTAGCATCTCATTTGTGGCCCAGCATACAGTTCTCTTCGGTTTTTTTTTTCAATAAAGAAACTAATATTTCAGACAAACAAATAAAACGGAAGAAAAATTATGAATTTGTTACTAAGGTAAAAACAAAATACGATTGAAATATAGAAATATGATGAATCAATTTCAGTGTTCATCATAATAACAAACATCATAATACACATTAAATTTTAACTATTCAAATTTAATATAAACAGCTGAGACTTAATATTTAATTATTTTACATTTTAATGGGTACATAATCCAAAATAAATATAATCTCTTAATTGTTATTTTTTAAAAATAATTTTATTTAAAAATTAGTAGTTAAAAATTTTAAATTGAAACTATTAAAACTAATTTTGAATGATTTAGATTTTACTATACTGTTGAGTATTATGATCTCATCATTGCAATAAACAATGAAACTAGTTTGCGAAAATCTGAAGGATATTTTTTGAACAAAATAATTCTAAACAGAAGAAAAATTATGAAGACATTACTAAGGAAAAAACAAAATACGATTGAAATATAGAAATCTGAAGGGATATTTTTCTTAAAAAATAATTCTAAACCTCCTTGTTAAATACATAGAACTCAGTGACTCTCCGTTATCAACCTCCTCTGCTTCATTCCTATGGCGCCCCTGAGAGTGCAAGAGCTCTGCAGAATTGCTCCGCCACCGTCTTCAGCAAAGTCCTCCTTCTGTCTTACCTTCTTCGACTTGCTTTGGCTCAGACTTCATCCTGTTGAGCGTCTCTTCTTCTTCTCTGTTCCTCACTTAAACCCCTCTTCCTTCTTCCATTCCATCGTTCCAAAGCTCAAGCGCTCCCTCTCTCTCACTCTGAAACATTTTCTTCCTCTCGCCGGTAACATCGTTTGGCCCTCCGACTCACCCAAACCCATCGTTCTACACACTCCCGGAGATGCCGTCTCTCTCGCCATAGCTGTTTCTGATTGTGATTTCAACCATGTCTTGGACATATCCCCTCGTGACGCCTCACAATCTCGTGCTTTTGTTCCCAACTTGGATTCTTCTGATTCATTTGCGTCGGCTATTTCCCTGCAAATCACTCTGTTTCCCTACAAAGGGTTTTGCGTAGGGATGAGTTCACATCATGCCTGTTTAGATGGCAAATCATCGACTATGTTCATGAAGGCCTGGGCTTATCTATGTCGAACAGAAGCAGAGAGTGAATCTTCTGGTTTGCTTCCTCAAGAACTAGAACCATTCTTAGACAGGGAAGTTATCGTCGATCCACGTGGCATTGGAGTTGCATACATTAATGGGTGGTCAGGTTTAGATCCAACTCAGAATCAGAAGAACCAGCCATTAAGCTTGAAGATTCTCTCCGGCATGTTCCCGCCATTGGTGGACGACTCTGCTCGAGCCATATTCGAGCTCAAACGTGGGGATCTAAACAAGATAAAAGAAAGGGTGTTGCAGAAATGGGAAAATCACGAAACCAAAGAAGAAAGAGAAGACTCATCAAAACTTCCAAAGCCTCCAATTTTGTCAACCTTTGTGCTTACAACTTCTTATTTTCTATTCTGCATCGCAAAAGCCATTGAAAGAAGTGAAACTAAGAGGAAGAAACTGTTATTCTGTTTCTTTGCTGATTGCAGAACAAGGTTAGAGCATCCAATCTCTGAAAACTATTTTGGGAATTGTGTGATGTCTCAGATAATAGAAACACAGCCAGAAGACTTCACAGATGAGGATGGGGTTGTCATCATTGCCAAGAAAATACTAAGAAAGATAAGGAAAATACAGAAAGAGAAAGGAGCGCTTGATGGAGCAGAGACATTGCTTTCTCGGCCTTCTTCGCAATCTGCAGAAGGAAACGAAGTTCAGTACATAGCCGTAGCCGGGTCGAGCCGGTTCGGGGTTTATGAGACTGATTTTGGATGCGGAAGGCCGGAGAAGGTGGAGATAGCTTCAGCAGATAGAGGTATAACAATGGCGATGGCAGAGAGTAAAGATGGTGATGGTGGGGTGGAAGTAGGACTTGTATTGAAGAAGCATGTGATGGATCAATTTGCCTCCTTGTTTCCAGCAGTGCTTGTGTCTTTTTGATTCCGGTCTGAGTTAATGGTCATGCACACGTTTCATCTGTCTTTAATTCATTTTATTTGTTACCTTGTATGCTCGCTAGAGCATTAATTCTTTTTTCATACTACTCCATCTAATCCTATATGAGCTTTACTTTTGAAGAGGAGTTTGGTACAAAATATAAACTTTGCTTTTTAGTTTGTTTGAGCATTTATTATTATTTTTCCTTTTATTTTGCTTTTAATTGAATGTATTTAGTGCTCACTCTCTCTCATTAATATTACCCCATATATTCTCTTTTATCACTTTTTCATTTATTGCCTCTCTCATTTATTCTCTTAATAAATAAGAACAAATTTGAAAAGATATTTCATTTTTGACCTATTTATTATTTTTAACTAATTTTAACTTGTAATTCTTTAAATATAATTCGGTTATTTGAAACTTATATATAGAACCGGAGGGAGTATATTCGTATGATAGTGGAAATAGCGATGGCGTAGTAGTAAATGGAGATCAAATTTAATATGATAATAAATTTTAGTGTACTTGACCGAAAAAACAAAGGATGTTTTGTTTTCTCTTTTCTTTTTTCCCCCAATCACACTGGCTTAGAGTAAAATTAAGGAAAATTATAGCCAAAGCCAACCTAGAAAGAATGATATTTGTGATAAAAAATCTTAAAAATAATAATATTTAGAAGGACAAAAAATAAAATATAAATAAATTGTTCCAAACCAAGCCCCTAGGTTCCCTAAGGATAACCTGGGCCAGTTTATTTATATATAATTATTGTTGTATCCTTATTATTTAGTCATACAGGATAATAATGCTACAATTTTAAAATTTTGAGGCAAATTCACAAATAAAAAAATAAAAAAAATGTATAGACATCCAGTGTTTCTGAGTAAAAACCTTATAGATAAGTTTGCTCCTTAATCCTTTTTGTAAATATATGTTACCGTGTATGTTTTTTTTTTTTTTGCCAACTACCTTATTTGTGCATCAAAGCATTAATTCTTGTTTCATACTACTTTGTTCGTAATATAAGAACTTGGTTAGGAAAAAATTGTAGTCTAAAAGAGAAGACGTAGTCAGAATAATTAATGTAATTTTTTTTAATTTTTGACCCTATTAAATATAGGGGAGAGAGGATAGAAATAAGAGATAACAAAAGTGTAACATGCAAGGCAATTTTATAAATTTTAAGGGTAAAATAGAAAATTTTTATCAATTTAGGATCCATTTAATGACTAAATTTTTATTTTTTAGTATATGAGAAAAATTAACTAACTTCTTATATTGGGGGAGTATATTCATACATGGGGGAGTAGTAAGAGAAAATAAAATTTAATATGATAATGAATTTTGTACTTTACCAAAACATAAAAGATGTTCTTGTTTTTTTTTTTTTTCCCCTATTGAATTGGCTTAAGAGGTGTTTGGCAAACTACTCAAAAGTACTTTTGGAGCTCAAACCATGATTTGGTTCAAAAAGTTCCTAATAAACACTCTACATTTTTATGAAACCATGGTTTGGCTCCAAAACCATGGTTTCATGAAAAGTAAAAAAAAAATTTGCTTCTTGGAGATTTAAATGTGTTCCTTTTTTTTTTAATATATTGTAATAGTACAGCTAATCCAACACCAGTTTATCAAAGATTTGTAGCTAAATACAGCCAGTAGCAAATAAATCAAAGTCTGCAAAAATTATCCTTATATAGCAATATATAAATACCCATCATATAACTAAAGGATGCTATACAAGATTAACTTAATAGCTAAACCTCTAATGCCTTCCTTGATGGACTAACCCTAAATTTGTCACCTGAAAATGTTAAACCATAGGGTGAGACAAAAGCTTTAGTAATCAACAATTCTACTTATCAAGCATACAAGTAAGTACTTGTGAGTTATCAGGTAGGATAGTTATAAAAAATCATAATATTCGTAGTTGCCACATGATTACACATTTATCAAAATATGGTATTTCAATCTCAGTTCCACCTTATTTCCTCTAATTAAATGCATGGGCTATTGCTCATCCATTTGACACTCCTAGAGAAAAGACCTTTAACGGTAGTTAAAAAAGGCTTTTCATGTTGATTTTTGAGGTGAAATGAATTCCATCGATGTTATAAGCAAAAAATTTGAACCACCGTGAAAAATTAACTTTACATGACAATTTTATAAAGTAATCGCCGTGAAAAATTAACTTTTCATAGTAGTTTTATAACGTAATAGCCGTGAAAAGTGTACTTTTAATGGCGGTTATTTTTTGTAACTGCTGTTAAAAACGCCTTTGACAACAGTGTTTAGTTTGTCTTTTTTGAAAATTTGACTCAATTTCCTATGCAACCTTCCTACAATGCCAAACCAATTACAGATAAATGGCAACCAATATAATAGAAGAATGCAAAACGATTTCAAGACATAAACTCAAACCTGACTCTAACATAACTAATGTTTCTAATTCTTAATATTTAATCAACTACACCTAATAATCAACAAGTTAACTAATTAATATTTCAACCAGATATATATAATAAACAATGAATTGAAAGGTGAATGACAAAACTAATTTAGATTTTCAAAGTTTCCAAGCAAAGTTGTTGACAAAGAATCCCTTACTGAGTTGATTTCTTCGGGATCATATGGCACACTATCTCAAAATGCTTGTAATTTAAAAATAACAAAGTCATTAGTCAACTAGATCAAAAATATGAAAAGAATTGAAGAATTATAATGTAACTTATATTTGCTTTGTCTAACTTCTTAGTACCTCTTGTCTTAATGATGTCATTCATATATCATATCACATAATATCCGTATTCAACACTCTCGGATTAACAATAGTCAAACAAAATGAAAAATAAAATTGAATATCTAACTTTGATTATCTAAAAAATTTATAAACATTAACTTGATTATCTAAAAACTTTATAAACGTTAACTTTGATTGTCTAAAAAATTTATAAATATATACTTAGCTCAGAACAACATACTTGTGGGAGAATACATATTCGTAGTGGCTTATTTTTCTACTTGGCCACCACATTGAAAATATGAAAAGCCCTATCAGCAATGACCAAAAAAAAGATATTAAAGCATGTTTTTGTAAACTTTACATGTAATAAATATATAAACATAAATTCACGTGTCAATGACATCTTTGGTTTTGTTTTATAGAGCTCCACGAAGGGAATCGAACCAGTAGACATTGTTATCAAAGAGGCAAAAAAATAAGGGACCAATGATAACTCCAAAATACAAACCATGTTAATTATAATCTTGTATGTATAATTTGTGTGTATCTCAAATATAATAATATACTTACCCTACGATAAGGGTGGTGTTGACTAATATACTTACCAAAGATCACATTAACTCCTTCCATTTGTTAACAAACTTCTTCTCCAGTTAATAGTGTTAGAGTTATTTGATATTCTTGTGAGCCATTAAATGCCTCCTTCAACCTATAGTAAGTGTGGTGTTGATAGAGAAACCTTATGTGACCAAGGTAGACTGTCTTCCTTCTATATTTGAGTTGCATGTAGTAAGTGCCTTCTTCGCATATCGGACATGTTTATGCCCCTTAACATTATATCCTAACAAATTTTCATATGCTGAAAAGTCATTTGTCATAGTGAAAATCATGGTATATAAGTTGAAGTCTCTTGTTTATAAGCGCCAAACACATCAACACCTTCCTCCCATAATTTCTTCAAGTCTTCAATCAAAGGTGCCAAATACACATCGATATCATTTCCTGGCTCTTTTCGCCTCGAGATCATCAAAAATAACATAATATACTTTTTTTTTTCATACATAACCAATGAGGCAAGTTGTAAATTACCGGGAGAACTGGCCAAGCACTCTATGTACTACTAAGATTACTATATGGATTAATTTCATCCATATAGAGCCCAAGCAGAAGGTTTCTTAACTCACTACTGAATTGAGAAAATTTTTGATCTATTGCTTTCCATTAGAGAGAATCCGCTGGGTGCCGAAGTTTTTCATCACATATTTTCTCATCGGAATGCCATCTGAAGTTCTTTGCTTTTGTGGCATTGGCAAGTAAACACTTAAACTATGGTATTATTGGAAGATACCACAATACCTTCAAATGGTGACCTTTGGTCATCTCATCACAATCACCACCGTTTTTCTTCATTTTGTACCTTGAAATGCGACATTTAGGACACTTATTCAACCGTTCATACTCATTTTTGAATAATATGCAATCATTAGAGCACACATGTATCTTTTCATATTCCAAACCCATTAGACACAAAATTTTTTACCTCATATATTCCTTTTGGAATTGAATTCCCTTTTGGAAGAATATCACTCAACAACTTGAGCAATTTTGTTAAACTAGCATCGGTCAGTCCAACCATTTCTTGCCTTAAAGTTCATCAACTTCAACATAATTGTCAAACTTGTGTAGCTATCTCTATACCCTAGGTACAAAGACATCCTTGCATCACTACGTAAGCTTTCACATGTGGGAGATAACTATGCAAAGCACTTAGACCTTATATCATAGAGCATATTCGAAATTCTATTAGCAAAATCATCATTCACAACCTTCTCCTTTCCAAATTCTGTCTTGCTAATTTCGCCATGCCATATCCAATTTGTGTATCTTAAATTTATCCTATCACAGAAAAGATGCTCTCTTATCTCAAGAATACTCCTTTGACTATTATTTAAGCATTTGACACAAGGACAACAATACGAGTCATTTCTTTTTTTAAGGGCATTTCTCTAAGCAAACTCAAGAGGCCTTTCAACATCATTATTATATTCTTTACTAATTCTTTTAGCTTTTGTCCAATTACGATCCATTGTCCTACAGTGTCAATGAATATAGTTGTCAAGCTCAATTCTAGCTACTTAATTCAAATATTCAAATAAATAAAATAACTAAGTGTTAGTCAATAAATTAAAATTGACTAACACTTAATTACAAATTAAAGGGAATACCTTTTTATTTTATAAAAATTTCAGCAAAATTTTTCCTTAAATATAAGAAATCTTAAATAATTTAAACAATGGATAAATTAATCAATCAACTAACCAACAATATAAGAAACAAATGCAATACAAATTTAGACAATTCTAACTAACAAAAGAAAAGCAACAATCTCAAACCAATTCAATGAATAAATATTCCTAAAGCTAAAATTTATGAATCTAAAATAGGAACACAAATACTATTAAACAACACTTTATCATCAATCAAAGTTCATAACCAAAAAATTCGCCAAACACTTAACATATTATTTATTGGTAAATATCAAAATTTATAACACGAATTTGACAAAATTCGAAATAAAATATCAAAAAATTATTAAAAAATTACAAACTTAAAAATTAATCAACTTTGAAGATTTAAATATGTTTCTGATGCCATGTATAGAAAGTAGTTGCAGTTTTCTAATTCCAAATGTTTCCAACCAATCCTCCAAGCACATAAGATACTCAAAATAAACAATGTCAAACATCCAAAATGTAAAATCAATCAACTCATTTGATATATAACAAATTTATATCATCAAACATCCAAAACAATAAGAAAAAAAGGAAGAAAATAAATTAAGATAAAACTTATACAGTGGGAGACAAGTAAAAAGTGAAAAGAGACGAATTTGAACGGCAAAACATGGTGGCAAGACAAAAGGCAAACGGAGGGCCAAAAATGATAGTAGACTGTGAGGTTTTGCAGGAAAATGCAGTTTGGGTGGTGAAATAGAGGAGGGGACCATGGCACACTATGAAATTGTAAGAAAGAAATGTACGATAGGGTTAATTTAAAAACTTTTCATGATTATTCATACGACCACTGTTAAAAGTATTTTTAATGAAGGTTATTAAATATAACTATCATTAAAAATACTTTTCACAACAGATATATGAATAACTGCCATGAAAAGTCATTAGTTACTGCGCTTTAATTACAAAAATGTCACTATCTTTTTTTTCATAGTATTTTTCTTTTTAACTATCGTAAAATGGCATCGTTAAAAGTATTTTTTGTGGTAGTATGACTAGTAGCTCAACATAACAAGTTTACCAATCAAGTGATGTGAACCAATCAAAATCTACAAAGTACAAGACCAGATCATGGATTTTCCTTTTAGTCTACTAGCAGTGTGTCATTACCCAATAATACACATATGGGTCAATGGACCAACCAGTGTATATATGGTGGCTCACCACCATATTACCTCTATGATATTCTATGATATCTATAAAATTCACTCTCTTATTTTTTTCCCCCTGTAATATGCCTTCTATCAATCAATGTCCACTATCCCCTCTTGTATTTATATTCATGAAATTTATATAATAATTATTTACCAATAGCATAATAACTTTTCACATCGGCCAAATCAAGATTTCTAAATTTCATTCATCAATATTAATCCTAAAGATTATTTCTCAATAAATTAATTCATATCCCCCATCATATCCCCCATGATGAGTTTATGAAATCATAATTTCATAACTATATTTCAATATCTAAAGACAATTTCAACAATAATGTATCTCATTGCTCAAATCATAGATCGATGGCATTTTAGAAATCTCATGTAATTTAAAAGCACTCACAAACATCATACAAACATGCATAACAAGTGAAAAGTAGTTACTTTTCACTAAAGCTACATAATACCAGAATGAAACCAAGCCTTGTGCTCAAACAAATAATTTATAATTAATTTATAGCAATCAAAAGTAACCACATATTAATTCATAATCAAAAGAGTAGCTCACAACAAACATAAAGACTCAAAGCCCCTTTAGAGCCTAACTCTTACCATAATCACGATTTAACCATTCTAACACTAAAATTAGAATCTTAATAGCTTAATTGACTCATCTAAAATAATCATTTGCCTCAAATTACTTGATTTTAACAAAAAACCCATTTGAAAATTTCAAGCTATGTCAACAAGCTAAACCAATTGAACATCAATTCCAACTTAAAATAGCATAATCCAGCCATCAAACCTCAATTCAAATCATCACTTTATCATCAAGCATCAAAACCTCCAAAATTCACAAACCCTAAATCCAAAACATCATAAAACTTCAAAATCTAACAAAACAAAACTAATTAAATAATTAATCTAGTCTATATAAGTTTTTTAAACTCAAATGATTCGGTGAAAACCTTAGTGCATTCAAAAATCATCATAAACCTTAGATTTCAACTATCTCAAATTTGGAAAATTTAAGATGAAAGGGTATAAATAAGGTTAAAAATACTTACTTTGATATTCAGAAGTTCAAATATACTTCTAGGGACCAATACCAAATCCTAGCAAAGCCCCATAAGTGCTACTTCTCCAACCATCTGTTTTTCGAATTGACATCTGATTTTGAAAACAAGATTTTGTTACATTTGCTATGACAAACATCTAGCGAATGTCTAGGAAACAATACAGTCATCTAGCCAATAGCATATTTAACACTCTGTGTTGTTGGCTATAGCAAACGTCCAGCAAATAACATAGACAAAAAGGTCTGATTTTAAAAATTCATAACTAACTCCATCAATCTCTCAAAATTACAAACTAGGCCTTTTTGGAAATTGATATGTCTATTTTTCAATGAAACAAAAAATTTATTTAAAAATATTATCATTTGTTCCTTGAAAATGATGATTTACCGAAATTACTCAAAAGTTAATAGGTAATAAGGAGGCCTAACATCAAAAATTTACAATTAACTCTATACATTTTCAAAATTTATATATTAGGATTCATTGAAAAGGTTGAAGTGTCAACTTTCAAATACAAGTTTTGAGAGATATTATTGTTTGACTCTTTAAAATCTCCAAATTCTAAGACAACTTTGAAAAGTCTAAAAGACATGGCTTTCAATTATCAGCTTTCATATTTTTATGCCTCAATTAACCTCAAACAACAACATTCGCTTTTATTGCCACATAATTCAAAGGCTTAATTACCCTAATACAAGCTTAAAACTCTTCAAAGCTCAAGTTAAAAATTCAGGATGTTTCAGCACATGCTTGTCGCATAGTATTTTATGCAAATTCTTCAATCTAGACTCCACATAGGCCCTGTACATCATCTTGGACTCTTCTTCAGCACACTAAATCATGCCATGATAGCTTTGTGGTGCCCTATTATGTGTCATGTCTAGCTTGACATCTATAATAGTCCATGTCATCGTTTAAGAAATGATCCATGTTCTCCTTTGTGTAAGTATTTTGAAGCTATAAATTCTTTGAACATTTTGAAGGGCTTGTTGGGCCTCTAACTAGAGGAATACTTTTTGGGTTTTAGGACCTCTATATTGAACACTTCCTAGTATGCTATCACCTTCCTTGTTTAACCTAATATAGGCTCAGGATGAATTATCCTTGAGGAGGGAATATCCTTGCATGTGATTCATGTACTTGTGAGAATGCAATAGATGAAAATAAAGGAGATCAAGTGATGAATTTCCTTTATAACCATTTGAGGAGAAGTGTTTCGTCCTTGATGAATATTTGATTCCTTTTCCTCCTAATGATATAATGATTTGCTAGTGAAAATGCAATATAATGATGTGCTTTATTATTTCTTGTAGACCATCTTGATGCATTTTTTTGTCGGTGTCCTTGAGCCAAGACTTAAAATCCTGAATTTGGTTAAAGTTAAGTTTAATAGATAATCCTGCAAAGCAACTTCACCTTACAAAAGAACATGTAACAAAGATGTAAGTAGACTTCATTTCATGAAAACCAAATGTACATCGATTGGAATTGGCCAGATCATGCTTTTGAAGGTGTGACTAGCAAAGAGAGCATTGTTTAGAAGCTTCCATATAAACAAAAAAACATGTAAAAGTCAAAGAAACTGACCATATGAATTTCCATGAACTCTTTGTGGATATTGATTGATAGATTTGCCTGAAAATCTTATATCCATTCTTAATCATGTAATCACTTGAATAGCTTTTAGTTTTAGTTTTTGGGAGTTGTGACTAACTCCAAGTACTTAGTTTCAAATTTAGTTTAAATGACACGTGGATTTAGATGATACTCCTCCAATCCTAAATATAATACCCATTTTGTAATGTAAATTACATTACAAAATAAGTCTTATCTTTAAGACTGGATGAGTGCTTTTGACTATTAAGGGCTAAGCCCTTGTTTTGAAAAGACCTGATAGAAACAAGTGATTAAATGTTTTAGTGTATGTTTGGGATGGCATTAACAAGTTTCAGAAGTCAATTGAGATTAAAAAAAAAAAAAAGGGAAGAAGCAAATTGGATTATAAAAAATATGCTTGACATCGTTTTGAGAGCAATTGCCTTTTTGTCCAAACATCATTTTAAAGTTAAAGCAAGTCTTTCTAGCTTCTGTTTTTTTTTTTTTAATTTTGTCTTAAAATTTTTGAATATTTTAAAATTATTTTTTAATTTATTATCCAAAGAATTTTATACCAAACTGACTTTTTTATAAAAGCCTATTCAAACATAAATTACTCTATATTAATGGATTTTTTTTACCCCAAATTCAGTTTGCAAAAGTGACTAGAGATAAAAGTTATTACTTTTATTAATGTTAATCTAAACAAATAATTAGCTATTTGGTATGTTGTGAAGAGTTGTTGGGCTAAGCCCATATTTATATATTTTCCTGTTAAATTGAGATGTTGAAATTTATTAGTTATTATATTGGATTTTTGTCTAGGCTTATGGATTGCTGATTTGTCGTTTGGGCGTCAAAGGGCCCTAAGTCCCCACAATGTTTTAAGTTTTTGTTTGTCATGTATACAAGCATAGTATGTTTCATCTGATCAAACCTAGAGATACTTCCGCTAAACCTAAACTCGTCGAGTTACTAATTATTGTTCTAATCACAGCCATAGAAATCAAAAACAGTTTAAATTTTTTTTAAAAAAGAAAAATGCATGACTCTAAAGTCAAAAAGTCCCTTATATAATGCTTTTTTATCGTTCCCTTGTGCTCACATCCCTTTGTTTTAGTTATGAAGAAAAGATTCCGTTTGTTTTGAATAATGGTCCCATCTCTAGTAAAATAAATAAACAGAATAAAAGAGAACCTGCCAATAAGAATTTATCCGGTTGTTAAAGAGTCAACTCATGTCCATGTAAAGGCCGTTTTGATAAGTGATCTGTAAGCATCTTTGTAAATACCTTATTAGTAGGTGATTCGTAACTACTTTTATAAATGCTATTTAAACTTAAAAATATGTCCTGATTTTAATAAGTTTTCAAAACATAACTCACCTGGACTCTTTAGAATCAAAGAATGAAAGAGAAGCCAAAAGCGGTTGCACACAATGGATGCAATAAAGTCCAAAGACCCCTGGTTATCAAAAGTGGAAAAGCAAAATTTGGGAGGAAAAAATATCACGGCAAACCTGTATGTATATTTTCCTTTAATGAAACCAGCCCTCTATAGTCCATACTTTTTGATGAACTACAGTCCATGCTATAATTGTATTTTGTTTTCGATGCTGATGATAATTTATTTTCACGATTTATTATTTAGTTTTTTTATTTAGAAACATATACCCAAAAAAAAAGAAGAAGTTGGCCTAACCTAGATCATGTTGATTTTGCTAAGGTGGATTTAGCAGCGTTAAGTTTTTCAGATGACTAGGTTAAAATATGCTGACCTTAGAAAAATTATAAATCCTTCAATTAAAAATTTTTCCAGATTGAAAAAAAAAAACAGAGAAAAAAGAATTTCACTTCCCTACAAAACACACATTAGAGGGATAAGGACCTTAGAGAAGCATTAGAATATTGAATCTTAGCAAAATAAACTAAATAAACTACCTATGTAAATTATTACCTCATTAATATAAAAATTAGATAATTAATTTATAAATATTAAAAAAATTAATAAATTTAATTATTTATAATAAATGAGTATTGTCTTCTCAAAATATTATTACTAATTATATGAATTGGAATTATCTTTGATTAAAACTTTTTATCTAATCATTGTAAGAGTTAATTGAAGGCAAAATAACTAAATATTGTAATAACACTTGGTCCTTAAAGCGAAGATCTAATTTCCTTTATATATATCTGGTATATGTTAAAGCACGCATCCTCCGCTTCATTCTTATGGCGTCTCTGAAAATACAAGAGCTCTGCAGAATTGCTCCGCCACCATCTTCACCGAAGTCCTCCTTCTCTCTCACCTTCTTCGACTTGCTTTGGCTCAGACTCTTCTTCTTCTCTCTTCCTCACTTAAGCCCTTCTTCCTTCTTCGATTCCATCGTTCCAAAGCTCAAACGCTCCCTCTCTCTCACTCTGCAACACTTCCTTCCTCTCGCTGGAAACATCGTTTGGCCCTCCGATTCACCCAAACCCATCGTTCAATACACTCCTGGATATGCCGTCTCTCTCGCCATGGCCGTTTCCGATTCTGATTTCAACCATGTCTTGAACAAATCCCCTCGTGACGCCTCACAATCTCGTGCTTTTGTTCCCAACTTGGATTCTTCTGATTCATTCGCTTCTGTTCTTTCACTGCAGATCACTCTGTTTCCCAATAGTGAATTTTGCATAGGCATGAGTTCGCACCATGCTTGTTTAGATGGTAAGTCAGCGACTATGTTCATGAAGGCCTGGGCTTATCTATGTCGAACAGAAGCAGAGAACGAATCTTCTGGTTTTCTTCCTCAAGAACTACAACCATTCACAGAAAGAGAAGTTATCATCGATCCATGTGGCATTGACATTACATACATTAATGGGTGGTCAGGTTTAGATCCCACTCATCAGGCTCAGAAGAGCCAGCCATTGAGCTTGAAGATTCTCTACGACGTGTTCCCGCTTTTAGTGGACCACTCTGCTCGAGCCATATTCGAGCTCAAACGCTGGGATATAAACAAGATAAAAGAAAGGGTTTTGCAGAAATGGGAAAATTCCGAGACCAAAGAAGAAAAAGAAGACTCAACACTTTCAAAGCCTCAAAATTTATCAACCTTCGTCCTTACAACTTCTTATGTTCTGGTTTGCCTTGCCAAGGCCGTTGAAACAACTGGCGAAAACAAGAGAAGGAAACTGTTATTCTGCTTCCCAGCTGATTGTAGGGCCAGATTAGAGCCTCCAATCCCCGAAACCTACTTTGGTAATTGTGTGATGCCTCAGATACTTGAAATACAGCCAGAAAACATAAAAGATGAGGATGGGTTAGTCATGCTTGCCAAGAAAATACACAGAAAGATAAAGAAAATACAGAAAGAGAAAGGGGCGCTTGATGGAGCAGAGACACTGTCTTCTGGGTATTCTTTGCAATCTGCAGAAGGAATCGAAGTTCAGTACATAGCAGTAGCCGGGTCGACCCGGTTCGGGGTTTACGAGACTGATTTTGGGTGGGTAAGGCCTGAGAAGGTGGAGACAGTTTCAGTTGACAGAGGTATAACAATGGCGATGGCAGAGAGTAAAGATGGTGATGGTGGTGTCGAAGTGGGACTCGCACTAAAGAAGCGTGTGATGGATCAGTTTGCTTCCTTGTTTGCAACAATGATTGCATCTCCTTGATGTCAAAATATCATAATTTGAAATCTGGCAATTAGCTTAATTTTCAAAAGCATTAATGTTGTGCTCAATAAACTTTGAATTCATCTTGGACCAAAAAAAAAAAAAAACTTTGAACTCGTCGGGAGAATTAATTATATTCTTAGTAGAAAGATGAAAAGAGCGAGAGAGAAACAAAACAAGCTTTATATATATAATATAGGGATAATTAATCTTTTAGTTTTTATAGTATTAACTTGTTTGTAACTCAGTCTTTATATTTTAACTCAATGCAATTCAGTCTCTATAATTTTAACTCTATTATAGCTTAGTTCTTAATTAAAATGAAAACAATTGCGTGATGCCTCAGATAATCGAAATACAGCCAGAAGACTTGAAAGATGAGGATGGGGTAGTCATGGTTGCTAAGAAAATACACAGGAAGATAAAGAAAATAGAGAGAGAGAAAGGAGCGCTGGATGGAGCTGAGACGTTGTTTTCTTGGTATTCTTCTTTGCTAAATGATGAGGAGAAGCAAGTTATGGGTATAGTAGTAGCCGGGTCGGCCCGATTCGGCCTTTATCAAGTGGACTTTGGATGGGGAAGGCCTGAGAAGGTGGAGAAAATTTCAGTGGACAGAACTATAACGATGGCGATGGCAGAGAGTAAAGATGGCGATGGCGGGGTTGAAGTGGGACTCGCACTGAAGACTTAACTGACGGATACTCATCGCACTGATAAGTAGCATGAAAAACCTAAATCTTTCAAAATCAGATTTAATAATCAGAGATTTAAAATTTTGAACTAATGAATTTTAACTAAAAAATTAGTTTTTAAAAAACTTACAGTTAAGAAATTATATTTATTTTAGATTATGTACTTCTTAAAATGAAAACAATTTTTGAAAAATAAAAATATTAATAATTAAATCTTGATCGTCCATATTAAATTTAAATGATTGAGATTTGATGAGCATCACAGTAGTTATCACTATGATGAGCACTGAAACTAGTTCCGGTTCCCACCTGCTGTGTTTTCATTTGAAAAGATATTATTCCTCCAATCCTTAATATAGAATCTATTTAACTTATATAATTAGATTAAGAAAAATAGGTAAGTTAGTTAATTATGAAAATGTGACATGTTTTTTCTAAAGTATCATAATATCTTTTTAATATCCTCCTCCTCTCTTCATTGATTATGGTGGAAGAAGTATTAATGGGGATAACTTAAAAAAAATGATGAATGTGATAAATATATTTTATATTTAAGATCAAGATTTATTCAATAATTAGGTCTTATATTAAATACAGAAGAAGTACGTTTTATCTACACATGCATTTGCAAGCAGCAAATTGAAGTCTCCTGCGTGAGTTTTAAAATGAATAAAAAAACAGATTTATAGACCATTTAAGAGTTGTTTGGTTTCTTGAAAATAATTTTTTATTTTTAAAAGGAAGAAAAAAAAAAAAAAAGTTTGTGACCAAAAACCAAAAAAAAAATTATTATAATTTTTTTTTAGTTGGTTATATTAAAAAAACCATAATATGTTTTTAAAATCTAAAAACTAAAAAAAAATATAGATTTTTTTTGAAATATTCTTTTTTTTCTCACCCACCACCTGCTACATATCCGACTACCACCTACCAAATATAATTTTTTTTCAAACGTGAATTTTTTTAAAAATAATTATCTAAACATATCTTTTTGTCTCTTTATTCCAAAACTTGCAAAAAATAATTTCATAAATTTGTTTTGAGAACAATAAAAAAAACAAAAATAACACGCCCTTAATTTTTCTACCATGACTCACACAATCATTACATTGCTATAAATATAATAATATCTTTGTAGATATATATATATATATCTCATTATCTCCTATAATCTTCAATATCTTCTATTATCTCTATATCACACAATTATCTCATATTATTATTTAATCTGTAGATTCTATCAAAGATGTAAAACTGTGCCTATAAATAGAGGCCATGTATAATGTATTGAGCACTCTCTTGAATGGAATGAGAAATACTCTTTCTTGTTGATCCTCTCTTCCTCTGTATAATTCTTCTCTACATTTCTTTTTTATTTAAAACACGCTATCAGCACGAAACTCTAATCAAGGTGTGTATGATATACATTTCTACCCTAGTATAATTTTAGAACATCATGTCTATTATTTTTCTAGAGTATCTCTTACTCTGTTCAAATAAAAATATCTCAAACATCAATATAATGTGTTTTAGAGTATCTGTATTCCTATTCAATTTTAAAAAGATTATCGACCGTTGTTTTAAACATTAGGTTCTATGGCTATGATTGGAGATTTTGTTTTACTTTTTAATGCCGCAATTTAGTTTTGATATAGATATTATACCTTCTGAACTAATTATGATGAGAGGATTTTCCCCCCTCTATTTCTTGTTGACTTGACGTCACTATTTCGATGGAACTCGAAGTTCCAATAGATATTAACAGTATCCTTAAAGAGTTACTATCTAAAGTTAAATAGTCAGAAGCCATATAATTCTAAGTTTTCATCTCATTGTAATTAAATAGCCAGAAGCCATATAATTCTGATTTTTCATTCTTTTCAAATTAAATGGCTAAAAGCCATATGATTTTGATTTTCTATATTATAGCCAGAACTTATACAACTTTGATTTTTTTTTTTTAATTTTATGGCTAGAAGCCATATATACATATGGCTAATTCTCTATTTTTTTTAAATGACTTGAAGCCATATATATTTGATATTTTATCTTATTAAATAACTAGAAGTATTTAGGTATAAATTTTCCATCTTATGGCTAGAAGCCATGTATATTTGATTATTGTTATCTTATTAAATGGCTAGAAGCCTTATAATTTGAATTTTCTATTTTATGACCAGAAGGCATATATATTTAATTTTTCTTTTTCTTATTAAATGGCTAGTTGCCATATAACTTTAATTTTCTATCTTATGACCAGAAGCTATATATATTTGAATTTTTTATCTCATTAAAAGGCTAGAAGCCATATAATTTGTATTTTCTATTTTATGGCCAGAAGCCATATATATTTAATTTATCTTTATTGATATATATCATGTTGAATTTTCTATTTTATGCCAGAAGCCATATATATAATTTTTATATATCTTCTTAATGGCTCGTATCCATATAACTTTAATGTTCTATCTTATGGCCAGAAGTCATAAATATTTAATTTTTTTGTTATTTTATTAATTGGCTAGAAGCCATATAACATCAAATTTTTATCTTATGGTCAGAAACCATATATCTTTATTTTTTTTATTTTGAAATTAAATAGCTAGATGCCATGTATCTTTATTTTCTTTATTAAATGGCCTGAAGTCATATGGTTTTGATTATGAGAAGGATCATTATATGATTTGTTTATAAAAGAAAAATTATGACAATTAGAATTATAAATAATATAGCCCATAAAACTAATGACTATATAGTGAGTGATGTGTTCGTAAAAGAGTTTATCTTTTCTCTTTATTTTATGTTACATTGAATTAATTTAAAATTTAAGTTTTATTCTTATCTTATTCTCATATATTCTTGACATTCAATTTGATATTTATTAATATTATAATTTCTTATTACTAAATGGCCAGCAGCTATTACACTCATGTTATTGAATGATATGAAAATAATAACTTATGATATTTTTAAAGCCCTGAAGTCTTATGGTTCAAATATTAAGGAACACAAATTATGTTTAAAATATACATATTTACTATATATAGTCTTGAAGACTAATGACTTATAAATAGCTTTGAAGGCTTATGATTTAAATCTTTATAGCTATATAGTTTGATTTTAGTCCTTATAGATCTTTTCAAATTTTTGTTAGATTTATAAATTTATGAATAAATTTTGAAGCATTACATAATATATACAAATAAGTGAAGTTTTTGAATAACAAAATATCCAAAAAAATTTATGTTTTGAAAAAAGAATATACTTCATACTTTGAAAAAGCATAACAAGAAGTAAAGTATATCATATAGTGAAAAAAATAATATATGTTAGTTCCTGAACAACTATATATAGCATTTTCTAAAGAACTATATATAATCAAAAAATTGATATAGTTCTAGAAGAACTAATAACAAAAGGTTGATATAGTTTTTAAAGAATTAGTAATTGATAATGAAAATTATGACCAACAAACACATATATTAGAATATTTGTTTATCAAAGGGTTTTAAGGTAATATCACAATTGGATTGAAATTCATTATTATATCTGAATTAGGAAGCATTTGGATTTCCAATATGTTATTAGCTTATTACATGCTATTCACTCTATTTGAAATATAGAAATAAGAAAAATATATTTATATGACTTACACTTGAAGAGGAGATTGTTGAAATACAAATATGAATTATGTTGGATGGAATTTGTTATTATTAATATTAATATCATTCCTTATATCTTATATTCCTTTTGAAAAAGACTCCAGAAGAATCAGTAGCACTCAACCTTCCATGACTACACAAGTTTTTACTATTGGGTAAAAGATGAAAAATAACGCTCTAGAAGAGCTATATCATGATTTATTATCCTGAAGATAAAATCCATAATTGATAGCATATTCCTTATAAAATATTAAGGTGAAAAAGAATAATATGACATGGTAACAAGAAGTTTACTAATAATTGAGAATAATTTTACAATAAACCAAAAGATTATACATTTAGAGTTTGGCATGACCGGTCAGATCATCCCAGATCATAATAGTGCAAAATATAATGAACAATGTGCATTGTCATTTATTAAAAAACCAAAAGATTCTTTAAAAATGATATATAATTCAAGAATTTTTATGTGTTGTTTATTTTCAAAAGATTTAAATAAGAGAACATCACTAGCTATACTCAAAATCAAATCCATTGTAGATTTATAATGTATCAACTTTATATATGGGCCCATTTAGATACCATGTGGACCAAAGTAATGCTCTATAAGTGAAAGATGTATCCATAAAATGGTCACAAGTGTTTATGATCAACTTACAACCTGAAATTTGCAAATATGTTCAGATAATTAGATTGAGTACATAAGCTCTTGATTATGAAATCAATATGATTCTCGTTGAGATTGTTAGTAATTTTTCCTCATGTTACTGATGATTATATGCTTAGTAAAAGCTTCCATAAGTAGCTACATCAGATTTATGAAAAAAGAATTCCCATTTGAGTATTGGAATGATTGATTTTATATATTTTTGCACATAAATGCATCAAGCTAATAATATATTGTGAATTCTCTTATTATAATTGGCTTTTGGTCAAGAGTCAGACATTTTTCATCTTAGAGTGTGTAATATCTATTATTCCACTGCAGTACTGCGTATGAATGGATATTAAAAGTAAGTTGGGATCACTTTTGGATAAGAATCTCCTTATTCTTGTTTGTCTCTAAATGAAACAAAATAATGTTTCTAAAAGAGATTTATAGATTTGGGAGATCTACATTACATGTTTCCAATATGAGGGGGAAATGTGTAGCTGGAAAAGAAAACACATGGAATATATTTTCACTATCAAATATAGATTCTCAAATATAGTAGTATGAACTAGAAGTTCATAAAGTATTGCATTCGTAAAATATTACTAATATTTGCCGGATGCAATTACTGACCCCAATGAGAATTCTTAATTCTTATATTCCAGCTAAAAGTTCTCTATTTTTAAGACATGCTAAAAGCATGAGAGTATGAGTGGTTTCACAAGAAAAGAAAAAGAAGCAAATGATCATGATGGTCATACTAAGGAGGCATGAATTGTAAAAGAGATTAAGACACAACTATTTGACCCTTGAAGAGGTTTAAGTGTCTGAAAGTAATAAAAAGATCTCGATATGTTGTGTCATAAAAGAAAAGGGACCGATAAAGGAATAAAATTGTTAACAATAATTTTATTGATGATATCATGTGATCAAATGAGGATCTTATATATAAATAGACAAAAAATGGTTAGCCAATAAAAAAGAAAAGACGCAATGTAACAGGGATTTGTGTATTCCTGGCCTATGCACTTGAAGTGTAATGCTAGTATTATATAAATAGGTATTTGTACAATATAAAGAGAAATAAAGTATTGTAGTGGATTAAATTACATGTCTTATCAATCTGGCAGTCTGGTAATAAATAATATTTTTTCATGTGCATCGTAGAAATATATAACTACAATGTATAACTCATTTTATAGTGAAATTATATGTGAATCCTAGAAGGATTCAAATCTTGTATAAATTCAAACGATCTAATACATGAACAGATCTGAATCATAATGTATGAAAATCCTTGAAGGATTTGAGTTTTTAGAAGCATACAATTATGTTCTCAAAAACACTATTCAATTAAGTCTCTATACGAGGCATATGTGGTTAATATCAACTGAAGGAATGATGTAAACATATTCCAACTTGTCTATTTGTGAAAAGATTTAAAATGAGTTTGTTATCAGTACTATTTATGATGATAGCATCGAAACTCCTGATGAGTTTTCAAAAGTTACAAATTACTTAACGAAAAAGTTTGAAATGAAAGCTTTCGGAAGAATATATATAGATAAGTCACATCTATTATATGTTTTGGCAGTTACAAGATCTTTATATACGGATTAAAGATCGATTTAGACCTCCAGAAGATAATGACTAAACACTTGGTCCAAAAGTACCACATTTTAGTGTCACTGAAGTATTTATATATCTATCTAGCTATACAGAATCTGAGCTATCATTTGCTGATCAGCATGATATAGCTCTTTATCAACATGAAGATGTTGGAATGAAGTTAAAAATATTCTTCATTGCTTTAAGGATACCGTGGAGGTAATATTATTTTAATTGAAGGTACCCAAGACTAATCTTAATAACCATATAGATAAAGTATTCTTGTTTGATTCTCACGTCAAGAGATCATAGTATGATCCACATGTGGGTAAATCATAAAAAGACTATTCGTCTGATGATTTTCAAAAGATTATGAAATTCATATTTGAAGTTTTTATCTCACTACAATATTTGAAAGGCTTGTTCGTTATATTAGACTTTGTAGGCTCAAAGATGTCAATTGATATTGCCAAAAAGGGAAATTGATACATGCTATACTCTTTTTTTTTTTGTCTATGGTTTTGTCCCACTGGGTTTTCCTAGCAAGGTTTTTAATGAGGTAGTATTGCATAATGTATCAATGAATAATGTACTCTTTTTCTTTCACTAGGTTTTTGTCCCACAGGGTTTTTCCTAGTTGAAGTTTTTTAACGAGGCACATTCATATATATTGGACATCCAAGAGAGTGTTATGAATATAATAATATCTTTGTGGACATCTATATATCTCCCATTATCTCCTATAATCTTTAATATCTTCTATTATCTCTATATCCCATAATTATCTGATATTATTATGTCATGTGTAGATTCTATCAAAGATGTAAAGCTGTGCCTATAAATAGAAGTCATGTATAATGTATTGAGCACTCTCTTGAATGGAATGAGAAAAACTCTTTCTTGTTGATTTTCTCTTCCTCTGTACGATTCTCCCCTATATTTCTTCTTTATTTATAACGTACTTATTCTCTCACTCCCATTTTTTTCTCACAAATAAAAGTGTTTCCAAAAAAAAATATTTTTGGATATATTTATTATTTTTAATTAATTTTTTAAAAATATGGAAAATCGTTATCAGGTCCCAAGTGAAAAATATAATAACTACAAATCACAATAACAAGTAAATAATTAAGAATTTGTTATTATACTGAAATTTGTCATTCAGTAGTTATAAAATTTTATAGAGATTATAGTTCTCCTTTTATGACCATACAGTAATTTCCGTCAAAAAGATCTGTGGACTTGAATTATATTGGGGGCTGAGCCCTTGTTTTGAGAAGACTTGATGAAATGAAAATAAGGTGGTGAATGTTTTGTTAAAGCAATTTGACGTACTGTTGGGTTGGGGCATATTTATGTGGTTTTCTGTTAAACTGAAGTGATGTGCTTTAGTTGTTAGACTGGAATTTTTCATCTAGGCTTGTGAAATGTTGATATATAGTTTCGGCCTCAAAGTGCCATAAGTAGATGTGTAATTATGTAATTAATTTGAAATCCTCGCTAAAAGAAGTGTCCACATTTAGTGCCTAACAGTGTCTCGAATAGAATTACCTTCAATAGGATGATATCTATGCTTTAGCAATAAATAAAAAAAATTGAAATCCCAATGTGTTGTACCAACATTGTTAAGTTTGTACCATCAAGTTGGTTATTGAAATGGTAAGTAATCTCATCTCTGCAAAAAGAAAACACAAATTCGAATCCTGAAAGGCACACTTATTAGGAAGGTTTTAACTTTAACGCTTTCAATATGACAAAGATTAGTCTCAAATCTAAAGTAATTTGAAGATACTTTAACTTATACACAAAAAAAAACAGTACCTCCTATTCATAATATAAGTCACTTTAATTAATTCATCCATATCAAGAAAATGGTAGTTAACTAGTTAAATGTGTTCCAAATTGAAATCTTTTTTCCAACTTTACCCATGTTAATAGAGGTTGCGAAGGAGAAAGAAATATATATAAAGAGTTACATTTAAACATTAATTGTAGGAACAAAATTGATAAATAAGCATTGATTACTCAACAATTGACTTATATTTTAGATCAAGTCATTCTTCTAAAAGTGGCTTGTATCGTGGAGCGAAGGGAGTATACAATAGGGGTGGTGACACTGCAAGTTGGCCTGTGGCAAATTAGGGTTAGATTGTGGAGGTTAAAAACGTCCGTGTGATAGCAGGCTAGTTTTAGTTAACCCTAACCTATCATGATGGGTTGGTAGGTTGGCCTTATTTACTTTTTTATTTTAAAAAATTTTTGGTTTCAAAATTTTTTCCTTATACAATATTAACAAAATGCAATGAAATTTTTTTCCTCGAATACTTGATTGAAAACATCAAATAAATTATATAAGTATTTTTTATTTCTTAAATGGGATATAGAATATAATAATATAATTATAATAATTAATAAATTGAAAAAAAATAAATGTAGCTTAGCTTGTGGGTTGTGGATCTAACGATGCGAGTTGAAAACTAACGTTTGCTAGTAGGTTCACTTTTCGCCAATCTTAGCTAACATGTTACTAGCTCTATATACAAGTATAACATATTTTCATATATAAGATCAAACCAAAATACTTCCACTAAATTTCACAGTTACTCATTATGGTTTTACTCATAGCCATTGAAATTAAAAACAGCATCATTTAATCCTTTTGCCATGTTAAATATATACATATATGACATAAAGTGCAAGGCTCCCGAAGTCCCTTGAATAATGATCGTTCATCATTCCCTTGTGCTAAAACCCGTTGTTTTCGCTATTAAAAAAAAGATTCCATTTGTTTTGAATAATAGTCCCATCTCTAATAAAAATAAGTAAATAGATAGAAAGATAGATAAAATAATAGACAACCCAGAGGCGGTTTCAGGCGGCTGCCCCTGGTGGATGACAATGTGTGCATTGAAAAGTCCAAGGCCCCTTGCTATCGTTGGCAGGGAAAAAAAAAAATGCCCCTTGTTATCAAAAGTAGAAAAGCAATTTTTTTTTTATTTAAATCATGTGGTACTATGTGCTTTGGTATTTTGGTTTTTATTCTTACTATTTTTAGTTCTTAATATAAGAACTAGTTAAGAATTAAATTTGATTCCAAATATAATATCTCAATTCACTTTGTTCTTCAAATTTATAATTCATTCTCCAAAGTATCCCTACTGATTACATATATTAAGAGAGTTATATATCCGAAATTAATAATGATTAAACGGATACTTTAGAAAATTCAACTCATATTTATTACAAATGACCAACTTAACAAACTTTCCTAATGTATTCAAATTAATTAAGTAATTCTTATAACTGAAGCTAGTATAGTTTGTTCTCATGACTTTTATTTTATTTTGTTTATTTGTTTTATTCAAAATATTAGAGTTTGCTTGGTTTCTTGTTTTGCAAATAATTTTTTTGTTTTTTAAAAATACAGTAATCTGATTTTAAAAGGCAAAATTACAACAAAGTCTCTTAAAATCATCAAATTATTCTGAAGTCCCAAAGGATCTCATTGCAAGTGAATTCATTTGTTTAATTATCAATTTCTTTTTTTAAAAAAAGTTTGTATTGACAGCTGAAAGAGTAGTCTTTGACAACTCAAGGTGTAAGGATTAACAACTATCCCAACAGGTATTGACAACTCATACATTACATTTTGTGATGTGTTGAAAAAAATATGTTGTCAATACCTGCCATGATAATTGTTAATCTTACACCTTGAGTTGTCAACGATTGCTTTTCAGTTGTCAATGCAAACTTAAAAAAAAAAAGAACAATTTCATAATTAAGCAAACAAAATTTATTACAATGAGATCCCTTGAGATTTCAGAATAATTTGATTATTTTAAGGGATCTTTTTGTATTTAATTCTCTTAAGTAGGACCTTATTGTAATTTTTTCTTTTTAAAAGCTAAAAAACCAAAACAACTCTTGTACTTTTTTTTTGTTTTTATTTTTCTGCTTTTTTATTTTTTGTTTCAAAAGTTAGAGAAATCTTCTTTTCTTCTCACTTATTATTCATCACTTATCACTACTAGTGACAACTGCCATCTACCAAGTGATATTTTTTTAAATAGGATTTTTTTAAAAATTATTATCCAAACAATTTTTTTACTTTTTAAACTTGTTCTAGAAAACAATTTTATAAAATTATTTTGAGAACAAGAAAACAAAGAATAAAAATAAACGGAACATTAGTCCCTTTATTTAAAAGCATACTCAGAAGAATTTTATCTTAGTCATCACATGACTAATATAAAATATGTTGACCGGAGGAAAATTATAAATTGTCTAATAAAAAATTTGGTCGGATTAAAAAAATTACACTTCCTTAAAGCATACAAGTGTGATAGAGAATTGAGTTAGAAAAGCATTAGATCATTGTATCTCAACAAAATTAGCATCTCATTTGTGGCCCAGCATACAGTTCTCTTCGGTTTTTTTTTTAAATAAAGAAACTAATATTTCAGACAAACAAATAAAACGGAAGAAAAATTATGAATTTGTTACTAAGGTAAAAACAAAATACGATTGAAATATAGAAATATGATGAATCAATTTCAGTGTTCATCATAATAACAAACATCATAATACACATCAAATTTTAACTATTCAAATTTAATATAGACAGCTGAGATTTAATATTTAATTATTTTACATTTTAATGGGTACATAATCCAAAATAAATATAATCTCTTAATTGTTATTTTTAAAAATAATTTTATTTAAAAATTAGTAGTTAAAAATTTTAAATTGAAACTATTAAAACTAATTTTGAATGATTTAGATTTTACTATACTGTTGAGTATTATGATCTCATCATTGCAATAAACAATGAAACTAGTTTGCGAAAATCTGAAGGATATTTTTTGAACAAAATAATTCTAAACAGAAGAAAAATTATGAAGACATTACTAAGGAAAAAACAAAATACGATTGAAATATAGAAATCTGAAGGGATATTTTTCTTAAAAAATAATTCTAAACCTCCTTGTTAAATACATAGAACTCAGTGACTCCCCGTTATCAACCTCCTCTGCTTCATTCCTATGGCGCCCCTGAGAGTGCAAGAGCTCTGCAGAATTGCTCCGCCACCATCTTCAGCAAAGTCCTCCTTCTCTCTCACCTTCTTCGACTTGCTTTGGCTCAGACTTCATCCTGTTGAGCGTCTCTTCTTCTTCTCTGTTCCTCACTTAAACCCCTCTTCCTTCTTCCATTCCATCGTTCCAAAGCTCAAGCGCTCCCTCTCTCTCACTCTGAAACACTTTCTTCCTCTCGCCGGTAACATCGTTTGGCCCTCCGACTCACCCAAACCCATCGTTCTACACACTCCCGGAGATGCCGTCTCTCTCGCCATAGCTGTTTCTGATTGTGATTTCGACCAGGTCTTGGACAAATCCCCTCGTGACGCATCACTATCTCGTGCTTTTGTTCCCAACTTGGATTCTTCTGATTCATTTGCGTCGGCTATTTCCCTGCAAATCACTCTGTTTCCCTACAAAGGATTTTGCGTAGGGATGAGTTCGCATCATGCCTGTTTAGATGGCAAATCATCGACTATGTTCATGAAGGCCTGGGCTTATCTATGTCGAACAGAAGCAGAGAGTGAATCTTCTGGTTTGCTTCCTCAAGAACTAGAACCATGCTTAGACAGGGAAGTTATCGTCGATCCACGTGGCATTGGAGTTGCATACATTAATGGGTGGTCAGGTTTAGATCCAACTCAGAATCAGAAGAACCAGCCATTAAGCTTGAAGATTCTCTCCGGCATGTTCCCGCCATTGGTGGACGACTCTGCTCGAGCCATATTCGAGCTCAAACGTGGGGATCTAAACAAGATAAAAGAAAGGGTGTTGCTGAAATGGGAAAATCACGAGACCAAAGAAGAAAGAGAAGACTCATCAAAACTTCCGAAGCCTCCAATTTTGTCAACCTTTGTGCTTACAACTTCTTATTTTCTATTCTGCATCGCAAAAGCCATTGACAGAAGTGAAACTAAGAGGAAGAAGAAACTGTTATTCTGTTTCTTTGCTGATTGCAGAACAAGGTTAGAGCATCCAATCTCTGAAAACTATTTTGGGAATTGTGTGATGTCTCAGATAATAGAAACACAGCCAGAAGACTTCACAGATGAGGATGGGGTTGTCATCATTGCCAAG
This sequence comes from Neltuma alba, assembly GCF_004799145.2. Lineage (NCBI taxonomy): Eukaryota > Viridiplantae > Streptophyta > Magnoliopsida > Fabales > Fabaceae > Neltuma > Neltuma alba. The sequence goes on along the minus strand of NW_021635812.1, from coordinate 4,115 downwards.
AAAATACTAAGAAAGATAAGGAAAATACAGAAAGAGAAAGGAGCGCTTGATGGAGCAGAGACATTGTTTTCTCGGCGTTCTTCGCAATCTGCAGAAGGAAACGAAGTTCAGTACATAGCCGTAGCCGGGTCGAGCCGGTTCGGGGTTTATGAGACTGATTTTGGATGCGGAAGGCCGGAGAAGGTGGAGATAACTTCAGCAGATAGAGGTATAACAATGGCGATGGCAGAGAGTAAAGATGGTGATGGTGGGGTGGAAGTAGGACTTGTATTGAAGAAGCATGTGATGGATCAATTTGCCTCCTTGTTTCCAGCAGTGCTTGTGTCTTTTTGATTCCGGTCTGAGTTAATGGTCATGCACACGTTTCATCTGTCTTTAATTCATTTTATTTGTTACCTTGTATGCTCGCTAGAGCATTAATTCTTTTTTCATACTATTCCATTTAATCCTATATGAGCTTCACTTTTGAAGAGGAGTTTTTTAATTTGGTCCAAAATATAAGCTTTGTTTTTAATTTGTTTGAACATTTATTACTTTTTTTCTCTTATTTTTGCTTTTAGTTGAATGTATTTAGTGCTCACTCTCTCTCATTAATATTATCCCCATATATTCTCTTTTATCACTTTTTCATTTATTGCCTCTCTCATTTATTCTCTTAATAAATAAGAACAAATTTGAAAAGATATTTCATTTTTGACCTATTTATTATTTTAACTAATTTTAACTTCTAATTCGTTAAATGTAATTTAGTTATTTGAAACTTATATATAGAACCGGAGGGAGTATATTCGTAAAATAGTGGAAATAGCGATGGCGTAGTAGTAAATGGAGATCAAATTTAATATGATAATAAATTTTAGTGTACTTGACCGAAAAAACAAAAGATGTTTTGTTTTCTCTTTTCTTTTTTTCCCCCAATCACACTGGCTTAGAGTAAAATTAAAGAAAATTATAGCCAAAGCCAACCTAGAAAGAATGATATTTGTGATAGAAAATCTTAAAAATAATAATTATTTAGAAGGAAAAAAAATAAAATATAAATAAATTGTTCCAAACCAAGCCCCTAGGTTCCCTAAGGATAACCTGAGGCCAGTTTATTTATATATAATTATTGTTGTATCCTTATTATTTACTCATACAGGATAATAATGTTACAATTTTAAAATTTTAAGGCAAATTCACAAATACAAAAAATAAAAAAAATGTATAGACATCCAGTGTTTCTGAGTAAAAACCTTACAGATAAGTTTGCTCCTTAATCCTTTTTGTAAATATATGTTACCCTGTATGCTTTTTTTTTTTTTTTTTTTGCCAACTACCTTATTTGTGCATCAAAGCATTAATTCTTGTTTCATACAACTTGGTTAGGAAAAAATTGTAGTCTAAAAGAGAAGACGTTGTCAGGATAATTAATGTAATTTTTTTTAATTTTTGACCCTATTAAATATAGGGGAGAGAGGATAGAAATAAGAGATAAAAAAAGTGTAACATGCAATGCAATTTTATAAATTTTAAGGGTAAAATAGAAAAATTTTATCAATTTAGGATCCATTTAATGACTAAATTTTTATTTTTTAGTATGTGAGAAAAATTAACTAACTTCTTATATTATGGATTAGGGGGAGTATATTCATACATGGGGGAGTAGTAAGAGAAAATAAAATTTAATATGATAATGAATTTTGTACTTTACCAAAACATAAAAGATGTTCTTGTTTTCTTTTATTTTTTCCCCTATTGAATTGGCTTAGAGGGTGTTTGGCAAACTACTCAAAAGCACTTTTGGAGCTCAAACCCATGGTTTGGTCCAAAAAGTTCTTAAATAAACACTCTACATTTTTATGAAACCGTGGTTTGGCTCCAAAACCTTGGTTTCATGAAAAGTAAAAGAATTTGCTTCTTGGAGATTTAAATGTGTTCCTTTTTTTTTTTTTATAGTGTAATAGTACGGCTAATCCAACACTAGTTTATCAAAGATTTGTAGCTAAATATAGCCGGTAGCAAATAAATCAAAGTATGCAAAAATGATCCTATGTAGCAATATATAAATACCCATCATATAACTAAAGGATTCTATACAAGATTAACTTAATAGCTAAACCTCTAATGCCTTCCTTGATGGACTAACCTTAAATCTGTCACCTGAAAATATTAAACCACAGAGTGAGACAAAAGCTTTAGTAATCAACAGTTCTACTTATCAGGCATACAAGTAAGTACTTATGAGTTATCAAGTAAGATAGTTATAAAAATCATAACATTTGTAGTTGTCACATGGTTACACATTTATCAAAATACGGTATTTCAATCTCAATTCCACCTTATTTCCTCTGATTCAATGCACGAGCTATTGCTCATCCATTTGACACTACTAGAGAAGAAACCTTTAATGGCAGTTAAAATAGGCTTTTCATGTTGCTTTTTGAGGTGAAGTGAATTCTATCGACGTTTTAGGCAAAAAATTTGAACCACCATGAAAAATTAACTTTTTATAGTCGTTTTATAACATAACAGCCATGAAAAGTATACTTTTAATGGCAGTTAGTTTTTGTAACTGCTGTTAAAAAGTCCTTTCACGACAGTGTTTAGTTTGTCTTTTTTGAAAATTTGACTCAATTTCCTATACAACCTTCCTACAATGCCAAACCAATTACAGATAAATTGTAACCAACATAATAGAAGAATACAAAACGATCTCAAGACATAAACTCAAACCTGACTCTAACATAAATGATGTTTCTAATTCTTAATATTTAATCAACTGCACCTCATAATCAACAAGTTAACTAATTAATATTTCAACTACATATATATAATAAACAATGAATTGAAAGGTGAATGACGAAACTAATTCAGATTTTCAAAGTTTCCAGGCAAAGTTGTTGACAAAGCATCCCTTACTGAGTTGATTTTTCGGGATCATATGGCACACTATCTCAAAATGCTTGTAATTTAAAAATAACAAAGTCATTAGTCAACTAGATCAAAAATATGAAAAGAATTGAAGAATTATAATGTAACTTATATTTACCTTGTCTAACTTCTTAGTACCTTTGTCTCAATGATGTCATTCATATATCAGATCAGATAATATCCACATTCAACACTCTCTGATTGACAACAGTCAAACAAAATGAAAAATAAAATTGAATATCTAACTTTGATTATCTAAAAAATTTATAAACATTAACTTGATTATCTAAAAACTTTATAAACATTAACTTTGATTGTCTAAAAAATTATAAATATATACTTAGCTCATAACAACATACTTGTGGGAGAATACATATTCGTAGTGGCTTATTTTTCTACTTGGCCACCACATTGAAAATATGAAAAGCCCTATCAGCAATGAGGAAAAAATGATATTAAAGCATGTTTTTGTAAACTTTACATGTAATAAATATATAAACATAAATTCACGTGTCAATGACATCTTTAGTTTTGTTTTATAGAGCTCCACGAAGGGAATCGAATCAGTAGACATTGTTATCAAAGAGGCAAAAAAATAAGGGACGAATGATAACTCCAAAATACAAACCATGTTAATTATAATCATGTATATATAATTTGTGTGTATCTCAAATATAACAATATACTTACCCTACGATAAGGGTGGTGTCGACTAATATGCTTACCAAAGATCACATTAATTCCTTCCGTTTGTTAATAAACTTCTTCTCTAGTTAATAGTATTAGAGCCATTTGATATTCTTGTGAGTCATTAAATGCCTTCTTCAAATGTGGTGTTGACTGAGAAACCTTATGTAACCAAGGTAGACTGTCTTCCTTCTATGTTTGAGTTGCATGTAGTAAGTGCCTTCTTCGCATATCGGACATGTTTATGCCCCTTAACATTATATCCTAACAAATTTTCATATGCTGAAAAGTCATTTATCGTAGTGAAGATCATGGTATATAAGTTGAAGTCTCTTGTTTATAAGCGTTAAACACATCAACACCTTTCTTCTATAATTTCTTCAAGTCTTTAATCAAAAGTGCCAAATACACACCGATATCATTTCCTAGCTCTTTTCGTCTCGAGATTATCAAAGATAACATAATATACTTTTTTTTTTCATACATAACCAAGGAGACAAGTTGTAAATTACCAA